>NC_048899.1:35906989-35931989 GCF_011077185.1 Oxyura jamaicensis | reverse complement strand
GTTTCTTTCAAACACGGCTACATGGAAGACTCAAGCAGATTCTTCCCTTAAATCTCAAATACTCAATGCTTTCACTTAAAAAAAAAATAAATAAATGTTTGTGCATGTCTTCAAATAACGAAAGGATGGCATTTGGGAGAAGTTGAAAAGGCGAGAAAGGAAAGTTCTGTGTATTTATTTCTGCCTGTGAAAATCCTTTGGAAGGTTAAATCTTGACCGAGCTGTATGTGTGAATACCTGTTGCACATGAACTAACAAATTAGCAGCAAGAAACCAAGTTTGACAGGCACTTCAAGGCAGGCTGAAACATCTATGAAAATAAGCAGTGATGGAGCTGCATCCAGCCTCTTGTAACTGCTATTTTAAACATACTCTGAACCCCTCGGTTTCACAGAACCTAAACTGATCCATGATAAATATGTAGCAAATAATTCTACACATATCGTGCTCATTTGCATGTGAATTAACCCAATTTATGGCCATAAAGGCAGACTTTGTCAGTGCACAGAGAGTGCACAGAAGATGCAAACACATTGTATGGGCAGACAGGAGCTGCCCACAGTTGAAAATTTGTTACATTTCTGCGCCACTTGGTATTAATAATTGCTTCACGTCGAATGAGGTTAAAATGATGATGACAACTCAAAAGATCTGTGTGGCGATAGATAGAAAGAGATATAAGATCTTCTTCTGTCTTCCTTTTGTATTTGCTGTTTCTTCCAGGTACAGATCTTTCAGTGTCTGTTAACTGATTATTTCTTTTAAATATGAAAAAAAAAAATAATCCCTTTTTTATCACCGGGGTGTTTATTCGATTTGATATTGGGAAAAGCCCTTCATTTACTCCAAACAAATAGTTCTGTTTTCCACCACTTGCTGTAATGTTTAAAGTAAATAAGTTCTTGTCCGTCCAGCACTGCTGAATTCATTCAGTTGCCAGAACAAAGCCATTGTATAGAGGGCCACAACAGCCCTTTTCTCTGCTTCCTTTAGACAAATCTTCCCCGTTCCTGCAATGTGCTTGCTAGCTTTGTGTGCAGTTCCATAATGTGCAAATGCTAAAAGTGTGCATGCTTATTTCACAGAAGAAATGAAGGAAGATTATGACACTATGGGGCCTGAAGCCGCAATTCAGACCACTGGAAACAATGGTACAGGTAAGGTGTTGGGTTATCAGACTGTCACTTTTGTTCTGTATCATTTAGAATTAGCTGTGCATGAAGAGAAGAAGTGACAAAACATTTTTTCTTGTTTGCAGTTTAACAATTGGGAAACATTCACACAATTCTCTTACTTTTAATTTATTTTTTTGATCTCAACGGTAGAGTGAGACACTGGCTCGGAGAGAGCCCTTGCTACCCCTCCCATGCCCTGCAACGTTTCAGCCCATAACACATCTTAACTGCATCCTTGTAAGCTAATAGTTTGCAGCAGCATGAGGAGATGTTTTCCCAGCGAGGGCAAATACAGTATAGTTTAAAGTATCTGGTCCTGGATACAGGAGTCTTTTAATGAGAGAGACTGTACAAAGAGCTTGATAATGAGGATGGGGTGCACTCTTCCTGGCAACCCCAGATTCGCATGGTGCACAGAGTAAGCTACTTCAGAGATGGAAACATGTTTTCAGAAAGGCACGCTTAAACCCCTTACATAGATACACAGACACACTATTTAAATGCATATTTATGAGATTATTATGTTTCTGGCTAATCTGTTTTTCCTTTTTCTTTTTCTTTCTTTTTTTTTTTTTTTTCCACTTTCCACATCTCTTTCTTTCCCCTCTTCTTAGAAATCAATATATTTTGTGGAACAAGAAAGGAGACAGAGATATTTAGCAGGCATCATCTCTGAGCCATCTCTTTTTTTCTGTAGCTGAGCAAAACAGCAAAAGGTTTCTGTTACTATTTTTTAATCCAAATGAATTCAGGGGTTTACCATGTTTTTTCCTAAGGCCACAAGGCCCTCCTCTATCCTCAGCATGGCTGAATTCCATACATCACCCAACGTTTCTTTTGTATTTTGTCTGAGTTGCAGTCTAAGACGTTGCAGATAGGCCTGGTCTACAAGGTTAAAAGTGTTTTCTAGTATAAGTACATTTCTATTCATTCTGTTATGAGGTTCAGTTCATAGGTAATGTCCTCTAGAAATATTACTGTAAAATGTGGTACCTAAGTATTGCAAGGATTTTATTACTCACACTTTCCTAATGTTGCTAACACCCACATAAAACCCCGATGTTCTTATTAAGTAACACGAGAAATTTACTTTATATTTCTCGAGGGGGAAAATCATAGGAAAGTAAAACCATGTCGCTGTTTTTTTTGTCCATTAGACTTATTATGCATGAAAGGAGAGGGGGACCGAGGCACAGCTTGTCAATGCATACATACTTAACGATGTTGTCGAACAGAACTGGGTACACAAGTATTTTAATATTTTTTTCCAAGGGATGTTAATAAAGTGACAAATTGTTCTTAGCACTTGGAGAAACAGGACTTTAAAAGATGTCTGATTCAGAAATAAGACTTGATGGTTATCTGAATTACCATTACCAGAGACTCTGAGGTCCCCTATCAGGCCGTGTGACTTCCTTTGCACATATTTTCCTTACCATAACAGGCCTTGACTCTTTCATACTTGCGATGTGGTCTGCTCAAGGGGGAAAACTTTGTGTCCTCTTAGCCCCTTCCCTTCCAGTATCTGATGGTCTCTTCTGCATGTTAGACTTCGGCCTCACGGCATCCGGCCAGGGCCACAGCCCTGCTGCACAGCCCTTCATCAGGTCCAGGGCCGAGGGTTGTCCTGCTTCTTCTGAAACCAAACTTCTGGGGGGAAGGAGAAGGGTTGCCCCTACCTGGCTTGGTGCACTGCAAACTCATGTTTCTGGGAGCGCTCTAGGTGCTCTGCATTTAGTATGCAAAAGTTCCTCTGGATGTTGCATCCAGCAGAAGCAGACCTACCCCAAATGTCCTCCTCAAAAGTCCCAGACTTCTCTTTACTCAAACTGCTGGTTGCTGCAATGAGCAGCTTGCTCAAATAACCATAAAGAGTTGTCTAATGCTCTGATAGTGCTCAATTCAAATCTTTTATCACAGACACAATTCAGAGACACCTATTTTAGTGGAGAAAGGTTCCGGGGTATCTTGTGTTGGACATATTTTTGTAACGCCTGCAGTCTCCAGAGTCTCTTCAGAGTGATGCCTGTTTAGTCATACTACATCATCTGAAAAACCAAGTGTCTTTGTCAGTCTTTTCACTTTGAGTGAGAGATGCCAGGTGACTGTTAGGAGCTGCAGCATCCTTCCTGCAGAGTATGCAATGGGGCAACACTCCCCAGACTTCCTGGTGAGGTGTCCCAGCCAACACTGGAGGAGGAAAGGGAAGAGCTGTTGGAAATCCTTCCTGACTAGTCTGGGAAATGCTCGAAATTTTCTTCTTCAGCCTCACCACAGGCTCTGGGCCTGTCTTGAGTGTCTGTCCCCAGTTTTTCCCTGCAGGAAATAAGGGGATTAGACACACATGTTTAATAAATTATTTGAGGTTCTGACATCCAGGATCTCCTGATGTCCAGGAAAGCCATCTGGGGCTTCCTTCAGATGAACACAAGCCCTCCTGGATGGTCTAGGGTGGTCACTCTTGTTTAATACGACGTCCTTCTCCCTCCTGAAACTGGAACACTAACACTGGAGCACATTATCTCATGGTGCTTCACAACCTGGGTTGAACACAGAAATAGAGAATAAAATTTCAGTCTCATTCACAGACATCCAACCACAAAGTTGCTGAAGGTGCATGCAACAACTGTAGTGTATTTTTAGTATCAAATTCATTGCAGAATGTCATTAGCAGAGAGGAAAAAAAAAGCTAAAATAAAAGCCTCCATTATTAAATTATTCTGCTATTGTCAGGATGGCCACTTCCTAGAGGTACTTAAAAAAGAAATCTTGTTATCCATACATTAATCAGCTGCATTTTTATAATGAGCTGCAGAGGCTTTATAGTGAAAAAGCAAAAGTGACCATTAGAGTGAAAATGCTAGTCTTGGTCCGGCTAAATTAATTTGTAAATATTTCTGGGGATTTCTGCAATGATTACTTGACAAAATGATGTTTGGTCTAAGTCATTTTTAAAATGTGGATGGATAAATTCCTATGGCTTATTTTGCTGTACCTGTTGTGGTTATTACAACTGGGATGTTTGCAGAAAATAGACTGACAAATTCACTGTAAACAAAGACAAAGAAATTCCCAGTTTCGATTACTAACATCTGACAAGCTTTGAATAAAGATTTCTTAATATAATTTAAAGAAGGGAAGAAAAACCCTTGGGGGGAGGAAAACAGAAGTAAAACTTGGCAGGTTGGAGGACAGGCCGTTTTCAGACTGTAATCTGTGTGTACCAATGGGGGCCTCTCACTTCCTGGCTAATGAAGGCTGTGGTTTTATTAGCTTTGTTTGCGATTAAGGGCAGCTATCACCATCTCGCAGGACGAGTTCCCACACAAAATAACTGGTCTCCCAAGCTCCTTGAACCTCTCTTTCACTTTATCTTGAAAGGTCCTAAATACCTCCAAAGATAGCTTTCCTTAACGCATTTTATTTTTATGTGACATGGCCACATCAGCCTCTGGAGCTGAACACAGTTCTGTTCTCCAGGCTCCAATAATTAATTAAAAAAAGACTTATTGGGTGAGGTCACCCAGCGCAGATCTTGCTGAAATTCTTGACTCACAGGAGGGGATGTGCAATGTGTGTGCGGTGTCAGTCCACGAAGAATCTGGGAACATGACTTTATGCATGGAAAACATATTAGGGCTTGGGGGGAAGTAAGCCTTTCCCCCAGAATTTGGGCGAGAGACCTAATGGCTATCAGATGAGCCTTTTGAGTAGCACTGGGTGAGCTTCCAGTGCTGTCTGAGTTGTCAGCAGTGTAGCTTGTGAGACACCAGACACACATGGTCACCTTTTGCTATGCTAATCTGCAATGCTGCAGCACTGCTTGTATTGTTTCAGTTAAGGATCTGTCAACTTTTCCACTAAATCCCCATGTTTTGGGGGGGGGGGGTTATAACGTAGACATAAACATTTGTTTTAGCTCCTGGATTGCATGCACAGACGTAGGAGCTAAATAACGCAGAGAATTAGGAAACCAAGGCCAGTAATATCACAGCAGACTCCAGAGAGACTAGGGGACTGGGAAGGGAGAACCTTCTGACTTGAGCTGGGGTCGAGCTGGGGGCTGAAGTTCCCAGTATCAACTCGGGCCTTGAATTCCTACCTTGTAAGCATCATCACAAGCTCCAAAACCACGCAGTCTGCCTGCAGGAGGAGACCAGGGGAAGTTCCTCCCCCCCCTTTCCCCTTCCTGCTCCCATCTCTCTTCTCTGGAGGACAGCTCTCTTCCCCTGTTTCACAGGTAGCATTTGTGGGTCATGGCCTGAATTGGGCAAGAAATTAACTTGTTTTCCTTGTGTTAGTGCTGAGCCAAGAGAAGGAGCAGGGACGGGGTAGCATTAGGCCAGGTGGTCTTATACCAATTGTAAGGCATAGTAAGGGACTAGGTGTAGTAAGGGAATAAAAAGTGGGGGTTTTGACTTAAAGAGTAATATCTCTGCCTTTTTTTTTTTTTTTTTCTGATAAAATCAAAGTTAAAAACACAGTCTGACACTCTGGTGCCTGAGGTGCACTTCAGCAACCACCATTTTGTTACATTTCTCACCGCAACAAAATGGAGGCAAGGTGGGTCCTCCTCACTGTACATGCACCCCCCCCCCCCCCCCTGAAATTTCTTTTTTGGCCAAAAAAAAGATATCATTTCTCATCCTAACCAAAACGATCACGGAGCTACAGAAGGACCAAGAGAGGAGAACTGGTTGTTGTACTGATTCCCTGTACAACCCCTGCGATAGGAACAGAAGTTTCCTTCTGCAGATGCAGTCCCATGAACTACGCCATTTGGTTGCTGTCACTAAAATACTGCCGAGTATTTGAGAAGCTGCTCTGCCCATATGACAAATAGGGCATATTTGTCTCAGCCAGAGGATTTGATCTTATCGGCTAAAGGGATGAGGTTTGCATAGCTGAATATCTGAATATCAGCTGATAATCTGCTTTTATCAATGACAGCAAGATCAGCACTTCAAATCAGGCTCTTTCAGATTTCCACTTGTGCCACAGTCAGAGGCCACATCTCACTCTGACAGCAACTATCACCTTGCATTTTTGTAGGAAACTGAGGCAAAGCATTACTCATTTCCAGACACTAAGGGGGTGTTTGTTGTCCCACTTCCAGTGGTTACAAACCAGTGTAACTCTCTAGGGCCTTATTCTGCTTTCCTTTTTCATAGAACCCATTTTGATTTCCATGAACTTACACTATATTGCTCTCTGGCATAAGCGAGGGCAGAGTCAAGACATTTAATATTTTACCTTTACATGAACTGTAGAATAGTTTATAGCTGTACCTCATTTTCTTATTTCACCTAAGGAGAAATACATTAAAAATGTAATCAATCATAAGCTATTCTTTTCATTTACGGTCAGTTAAAAACAAGTATCTTAAATTCCCTACCACCAACTGTCTTCCAAGACTTGTTAACAAAATAAATAAAATAAAATAATAATAAAAAAGAAAATGATCAGTTCTTTCATTTTCTAGTGTAATTATAGTAATATTTGTCTATAGTGTCACAGAGTTTTTAAGATCTTTCCTGTATGCAGTGTTCATACATGGAGGAGAAAAGCATATTTTTAGTAACGGGATGTTTTTTGGTTAGGAATATGCTATGTTTCATGGACATTGCACAGACAATAAAAAATTTGGTTTACATTTAAGGAAAAGAAGGAAAACTCTTGTACAGACTGTAAAAGTGGTTTTAGGCTCAGTATCCCAGTTCTGGTCTAAAACGTGGTTCTGTTTGTGAAAATCTATGAAGCAATACATTTTTTAAAACAACTTATTCTTCCCTGTAAATTGCTCAGAGACTAATTTTCTAAGGAGAAAAAAACACAAGGAAGACGTGAGTTTTCACAGGAGCTGCTCTCTTGGCATGCCCAGCAGGGCCATGCAGGTGGAGGCAGGACCTCTCACGGAGGACAAGTGGTTGTGGTCTTTACCACCTGCAAATACTGTCTCCATTGCAGGAGCTGCTTCGAGGCTATGCTTGAAGGGGTTGGGAGGATTTGGGAGCAGCTGAGCTCAGCCCTGTTAGTCATGCTGTGTTCATGCTGAGAGCCGTGGGTCCCCCAGGAACCCCCAGAGGTTCCCTAGATGAAGTATTACCTGCATTGCCAAGACCTCATAAACTTCTCTTGCTGCCTCATACAGCCTGTGGTCCTGGTAATTTAACCACCCAGCCTTACTCCCACCCCAGCCGGTAGAAAGCCAGCATTAATTTTACTGGGAGCTGGAGCAAGACCGATGAGAGCAAGGATCCAGCCCTAGCCCCAGCCTTGCGGCTCCAGCATGCACGCCAGCTCAGCTCACCAGCTGGTGCTCTCGGGCAGGATGTACTCAAACCCCCTTCTTTTCCTCTTCTCTCGTTTTAGTTAAGAATGCAAATTGCACGTCGGACTTTGAGGAATATTTTGCCAAAAGGAAACTGGAGGAAGGAGATGGGCATGCAGTCAGCATAGCAGAGTACCTGCAGCGCAGCGACACAGCCATTATTTACCCCGAAGCCCCCGAGGAACTGTCTCGCCTTGGCACTCCAGAGGCCAATGGGCAAGAAGAAAACGGTGAGGCTGTAATTCATTTTTAGCCAGTACCCTGACCTCTTGCAGCTGTTGCAATTATAAATGCACTACATGCCTGGGTGTTTACCTTAAAAATTGAAGAACAGCTGCAGCGGCATGGAATTTCATGAGCAAAGATTGGGGCTGTAATTTTAGTGTATTGTGATGTTTTAGTCAGCAAATTTGTATTATTTTGCGGATGAACTGAAGAGCTTGATTTAGAGCTTACTTTGAAGGGGAGGATGGCTGCCACTCTGGGTGTGAGTTCGGGAAGTATCGAGTTTTAACGCAAAAAAATACGCGGTTTCCGGCCCACGGCTCTGCGATTCCTTGATAAATAATTGGAAAACTGTCCCTAAGGAGGATTTGGTCAATGACATACGTAGCACACCAAGCTGGGGACGGGATGCTGATGGGCAGGTGACGGAGAGCAGCATCCCTCAGCTCCCCAGCCACACGAGGAGTGGGGTCGGGCGACCATTTCTGCGCGGGGTCCGCGACGGGTGCCGGGGCACGCGCAGGGCCGGTGCGGTTGGCGGCTGGTTGGAAGCGCCGTCCCCGTCGGGCGGCAGATTGCAGTGATTCCTCTCATAGCAGCCCGGGCAGTAAGCCCATTAGCTGCCATTGCCTCGCTGACCTTTTGGCCTGCCTCTCTCCCCCCGTCCCGGGGCGCAGACCTGCCACCTGGAACTCCAGATGCCTTCGCCCAACTGCTGACCTGCCCCTACTGCGACCGGGGCTACAAGCGCCTGACGTCCCTCAAGGAGCACATCAAGTACCGCCACGAGAAGAACGAGGAGAACTTCTCGTGCCCTCTCTGTAGCTACACGTTTGCCTACCGCACCCAGCTCGAGCGGCATATGGTGACACACAAGCCAGGGACAGATCAGGTGGGGGGCTGGCTTTAAGTGATTTCTTTCTGTAATAACCCCTTAGAGAAACGATATTGCTTTGATTGGCAATCATTATTAATTTTTCATGGCATTTTGAAGATGCAGATCTTTTAATGGTAATAGCTTTAATTGAGGTCTAAATGATTTTTTGATGGTCTCTTCTAATATGATTTAATAGTCTTATGTTCACGATCGAATGAGTGTGTTAATTTCTAATTTAGAAATTTTATTTGCACTTTAACTTGACTTTAGTTTCGTTTTTATGTTCCTCAAAAAGTGAATGAAACTGTAGCATTTTAATTATACATTATTAAACATCTCAGCAATTTTAATTCCATTTTTCACCTAGTTTTACTTTGCAGTTTTGCAAATAGGAGCTCAAAGACATACTAAAAGATCCACCAATATTTTTTCATTACTTTTTGAGTAACCTTTTCAATCACACAAAATTATACGTATTTGGTATAATCGTTCATTAAATATAATTGCACATTTTTAGAATATCTCTTCCTCCTGTACGCATAGGCTATCATTTGTGATTGTGCCACTAACACATGCACGCGCTATAGTTTGTGTATCCCAGCAGCATATCTGCAATAAATCAAAGCAGTTTTTCCTCGATGTGATGCATGTAATATTATATCAGGGCTGCATTTAAGGAAATGCTGTGCCTCAAACAGGTGACTGAGCTTCCTTAGTGCTCCTGAACAGGCTGGCAGCAGACCTGTGCCACAAAACTCTGTGTGCCATAGGAAAAAGTAGTCCTGTCCTCGCTAGAGAATTACTTCTGAAAACCAGTATTATGGAGGGTTATAATGGAAACTCAAATGGCGTGTTTAAAACTTAAATAAATAGATATGTGTGCATTGTGTCAAGTTATAAAGGCTTTATGCCATATTTATTTTTCTTAAAAAACTGCAAATCATAATCAGCTGCATTTCTCTTGGTACGTTTTTTTTCAGTGTAAGGTAAATTCAGTAAGGCAAACACACATCTTCTAATCACGCAATTTTGCTATTAGCATTTTTAAGAGAACTGTATCTTTTCCTTGATCTCAAATCAATATAAATGATTGTGGAGCAGTTTCTTGTATTCTTTCCCTTCCGTGGCATTTCTGGTAGACAAACACATTTTCACATGTGTATTTTTTCTTACAATCTAATGTAAGTTTTTTTCTTTTTTTCCTTTTTTTTCTTTTTTTTCCCTCCTTTTGCTTCATATCATTAAAAACACCGGGGGGAAAAAAAAAAGCAAGCCTCAATATAAGCCTCAATATTTATCCAACGTAACTGCCTGAAATTTCACATGCGAGAGCGTGCTTGTGCTGGCGCATTATGAATGGTAGCTTTGGTGTTGAAAAGTCCCCTCATTTGCTCATGGCATTTACAATTAGTAAATTAAAATGATTGTATCATATTAACAGTGGCACAACTAAAGTTTATAGTAGTCCTCGGAGGGCGATGGGGGGAGACAAAACAGCTGTTGCTGTTTGTTTATGCAACTCAGCAACATATGAGCGCGGGTCCCTCAATGGCGCGCGGCGGGCTGGGCTCTGCTTGATCTTTGAAGGTTGCTGCTGTTTGAACAAACCTCCCTGTGTCCCATGTAACACCATCTGTCTCGCCAGGAATGTGGGAAGAGGCAGCACACCCTCGCAGTTGTCATACCGTTTCGGCGCTGCCTTTTTTTTTTTTTTTTTTCTTTCTCCCCTTCCCCCCCCCCCCCCTTCTCCTGCAATAGGCTTTTGTGTTGTCGCTGCCTGCAAAAGGCTGACCTCCTACCTTGGGCATCCAGAGCGGATGGCTGCATTATTATCATTATTATTATTTTTCCCCTCAAAATTCAAAGTCGAAAGGCTTTTCTTGCATGTTGCAAAAAGGTCAGCTGCCTTTGATTATGTCTTTATGCTGCTCTTAACTTTCCAACCTCCCTTGCCCCTCCAAACAGCGCTGGGGACAGCATGGCACGGAAGGTAGCTGAAGTCTGTCCTGCGGGTCTGTGGTTTAAAAAAAAAAATCCAGCAGCAGCTCATGCTGAAGACACAGTCTCTTCTGCTCGATAATGAATTAAATCTTATGCGAAATGCCACTAACGGCAGTGTTTCTGTCTTTTCTACACGCGCAGTAAACAGAATTTTTAAACAAGCGGAGCCCCACATGTTCGGGATCTGCTAGGAATATTAAGAGCCACAAATCTTCTTATAAAACAGTTTCTCTCATCGTAAGATACCTTAAAGCAACGCATTTCTGATGAGAGACTTAGGAAATAATTCTAAAGCAAATATCGAATGCTCATGTGAAAGTACTTTCTCATTTGTTTCGGTTTACTGCCAACATTTTGATTTTTATTGCAACACTGATGAGACAAATAAATGTACATGCAGACCTTTTGGTCTGCTTGATAAATTCAGAGCCACATTAATTTTGTTTTTGTTTTTAAGCTCGAAATTCATGGTTTCTCTTGCATAAAATTCACGTCAGTGTCTTTTTTTCTCCCAGCACCAAATGCTGACCCAAGGAGCAGGCAATCGCAAGTTCAAATGCACTGAGTGTGGCAAGGCCTTCAAATATAAACACCATCTGAAGGAACACCTGCGAATTCACAGTGGTGAGTAGCGGAGGTGCTGGTGTGCTCATTTGCATTTTGTTTAATTAGCTGAGTTTTAAAGACTGCTTAAAATTTACACAGTTCTGCGCCTGGCTTCTTGGAGCTACCAAGGTATTTCATAAGTGATATCTGAGTCATCCTCATTTATCATGCTGTTAATACAAGGGTCTTGCTGTAAGATTTGGAAATAGTAAAGCTTTTTGTAAATAATACAGATTGTTTATTCAGCAGTTTGAGTTCAGAACCATTCACTCATTTCTGTTCAGTTGGATCTTGAAGAGTCCAGTGTTTTTCTTACCAAAAAGACCAAAAAGATAAGGAGGATACTCTCAGATGGGGCCCAAAGCTCCATCAAGCCTGGCCTTGAACACCTCCAGGGATGAGGCATTCACAGCTTCTTTGGGCAGCCTGTTCCAGTGCCTCATGACCATATCCTCCTAACCTCTAATCTAAATCTCCCCACTTTTAGTTTAAAACCATTCCCCCTTGTCCTATCACTACGTGCCCGTGTCAACGCCAGGACTCAGCTTCTCATAACACACTTGTTTTCAGTGCAACTTAATTCCTTTTTGAAAGAAAAATAATAATAAACACATCAAATTTGAACAGTCTGGATTTGATTTGACTGCCTTAGTCCCAGGGTGCTTACCTGTCGCTACAATACGTGGTCGGTACCCAAGCGCACGCCTTGGTGGCTATTGTCAGGCTGGAGACCGTGGGTCCAAACTGACCTCAAAGCCTGTAGAAAGAGGAGGGTAAAGCAGTGGTGGTACATGGCCATATTCACAGGACTGACATTATCCTCACTATTAATTAGTGGATACCTAGATGATCAGTTTGATATCAAATGTGATCGCTTGCAATCATAATAGCAACAATGATAATTAACATTTGGTTTTAATTATCATTTTAGGTGAAAAACCATATGAGTGTCCAAACTGCAAGAAACGTTTCTCCCATTCTGGCTCCTACAGTTCGCACATCAGCAGCAAGAAGTGTATTGGCTTAATCTCTGTAAATGGCAGAATGAGAAACAATATCAAGACGGGTTCTTCTCCTAATTCTGTATCTTCCTCTCCTACTAATTCAGCCATCACACAGCTGAGAAACAAGCTGGAGAATGGCAAACCACTTAGTATGTCTGAACAAACAGGCCTACTGAAAATTAAAACAGAACCACTAGATTTCAATGAATATAAGGTTCTTATGGCCTCACATGGGTTTAGTGCAACAACTAGTCCTTTTTTGAATGGTGGACTTGGAGCAACCAGCCCCTTAGGAGTTCACACTTCTGCTCAAAGTCCAATGCAGCACTTAGGTGTAGGGATGGAAGCACCATTGCTTGGGTTTCCTGCAGTAGGCAGTAATTTAAGTGAGGTGCAGAAGGTCCTACAGATTGTGGACAACACGGTTTCCAGGCAGAAAATGGACTGCAAGGCTGAAGAGATCTCCAAGTTGAAGGTTTATCATATGAAGGATTCATGCTCTCAAGCAGAGGAACAAGGAGTTACCTCCCCCAATATTCCCCCCGTGGGTCTTCCAGTAGTAAGTCATAATGGTGCCACTAAAAGTATTATTGACTATACATTAGAGAAAGTCAATGAAGCCAAAGCTTGCCTCCAGAGCTTAACCACAGACTCGAGGAGGCAGCTCAATAACATTAAAAAAGAGAAGCTACGAACCCTAATAGACCTGGTAACTGAAGATAAGATGATAGAGAACCATAACGTATCCACTCCATTTTCATGCCAGTTCTGTAAAGAAAGCTTTCCTGGTCCCATTCCGTTGCATCAGCATGAGCGTTACCTGTGTAAAATGAACGAAGAAATCAAGGCAGTCCTTCAGCCGCACGAGAACATGGTTCCCAACAAACCTGGAGTGTTTGATAAGCAAACCCTCTTGCTGTCATCAGTACTTTCTGAGAAAGGAATGACTAGCCCCATCAACCCATACAAGGACCACATGTCTGTACTTAAAGCATATTATGCTATGAATATGGAACCCAACTCTGATGAACTACTGAAAATTTCCATTGCTGTTGGCCTTCCTCAGGAATTTGTGAAGGAATGGTTTGAACAAAGAAAAGTCTACCAGTATTCAAGTTCCAGGTCACCGTCACTGGAAAGGACCAGTGCCAAGGTGGTGCTGGCTGCCACCAACAACGCTCCCACTAAAGACTCTTTGTCAGCCAGATCTCCAATAAAGCCTGTGGACTCTATAACTTCACCATCTATCGCTGAACTCCATAACAGTGTTACTAATTGTGATACTCCTCTCAGGCTAACAAAACCTCCTCATTTTACCAATATTAAACCAGTTGATAAATTGGACCACTCTAGGAGCAATACTCCTTCTCCTTTAAATCTTTCTTCCACATCTTCTAAAAACTCCCACAGTAGTTCTTACACTCCAAACAGTTTCTCTTCCGAGGAGCTTCAGGCTGAGCCTTTGGACTTGTCTTTACCAAAACAAATGAAGGAACCCAAAAGTATTATAGCCACAAAGAACAAAACGAAAACTAATAGTGTAAATTTAGAACACAACAGTGTTTCTTCATCATCTGAAAACTCAGATGAGCCACTGAACTTGACTTTTATCAAGAAGGAGTTTTCTAATTCAAATAATCTGGATAAAAGCACTAACCCAGTATTTGGTATGAACCCATTTAGTGCCAAACCTTTATACACAACACTTCCACCACAAAGCGCATTTCCCCCAGCCACTTTTATGCCACCAGTCCAGACCAGTATTCCTGGGCTGCGACCATACCCAGGACTAGATCAGATGAGCTTCCTACCACATATGGCCTATACTTACCCAACTGGAGCAGCTACTTTTGCTGATATGCAGCAAAGGAGGAAGTACCAGCGGAAACAAGGATTTCAGGTAAATTGTTGTGACCGATTTCTTTTGAAAGGATAGAGTTTAGTACTTTGTGATATGTCCTGCTACAGAAGAAAAAGCCCAAGGTTATATTAATGATTTCCAACAAAAGAAGCAAGTTTATTTTAGTCTGAACTTGTGAAAATGCTGTGGGGTAGGAGGAGAAATTGAAATTACCAGACCTTCACTTGGTTTCAGCAGCAGTATCAATACCTTTGAGTAGACGTAATGCTTATGTCTTTATTCTGTTAAGAGGTCAATTGTTCCTTATTACAATTGTATCTAAATAATACTGTCCGTGAAAAATCCCATCGAAAAAACTGGAGGGAAATCAGCCTCTGCAGGGCTTCCCTCACAGTGAATGTAACCCATGGGGAAAAGGAACCGCAAGAGACTTGGGGCATCACCCCCACACCTGGACACAAAACCACAGCCCGCTAAGCAGAGGTCTGTTTGGCCTCCGTATCCCACTGAAAGTCCTGAAAGTTTCCTGCTCCATGTTTTATGGGGGATTGCTCACCCACTGTGCACAGGAAAGGCTGTCTGTCTACTTGGGAATGGCGGGGGGCATGAGGCACGTTGACATGTTGCTTCAGCACAGCCCCTTCCTTCAGCCCACCCATCGCTGTTCCCAGACTACCAGTCCTCGAATCCCTGCTAGGCATCTGGAGAAGCTTCGGGAAAAAAAAACGACGACAACAAAACAGAAAACCAACAGAGATTAAGTGAAATTGGAGAGGTAGCAGCTAGGACCCTTAATCGCAAACAAAGTCTTTCCTTGGGCACGTAACATGGGTCAACACGTCTTGCCTGGGTACAACCTTTGCTTCTTTTCTCAGGTGGTCCCAGAGACCATACGTGAGTTGAACAGGATTTTGCTGCTTGCATGCCTACAGCAAAGAGCTGCTCTACAGAAAGCCACCTACTTTTATAGCTTTTTGCTAGGTGCATTCGGATATAATGTACAGAATTTAGTTAAATGGGATTAACTGATTATAGATTAATATATTTTTTTTACCTTTGCGCATGTTCCCCTATGTCCTATTATAGTCTATTAGTAATTTTACTGACTAGTAAATGTTTTATTGTTTCAAATGTGAAAATCAGGTATGGTTTTACATTACAGACTGTAATCCCTCTCTGCACAATAGGAGCATAAATAGCACTGCACCTCCATAACAGCTGTTCCACTATTCCAATTTACAGTACATCTGCCCTCTTTGTAAATGTATTTAAGCCTATTTAATCTTCTCTAATATTAATTAGTGCAAACCTAGTCTAAGAAAACTGAACTGTGTGATAGCAAATGGAAATGTATGTTATCATGCAAGTTTGCACTCTCTTTGGATCAAGACAAAATAAATATCAAGAAATTTAATAATTTACTGATCCACATTCATTATTGCTTAATGCTGAAGGCTGTTTTAACATAGATAGAACATTGATAAAAAGTGTTATTAATATTCCCTATTTCAAATTACAAAATTAAATATAAAAATATGGCTTGAGGCCTTTAGTCGGGAGACATACATTTAAATGGATTGCATAATAATAACATTTGTACCTAAATATAAAATTCAATTAAAACCTTTCTACAGATACAGAATATATCCAAGTTTCAGTGTTTTGAAAGGAATGATCTCTCAGCTGTTGCTTACACTTCCCCCTGTAAGATATTACTTTATTGTCCACGAAGAGCCTCCACTTTGCATTTTCCTCTCTATGAAAATACGGAGTGCCTATATGGCAAATACTCTTTGCTTTGGTTAATCGTACTATTGACAAGTGCTCAAAGACAGGAAGTTTTTGAAGCTGGTTCAAGACAGGTGTTTGAGGCTCCTTATAATGCCCACAGCTTCCATCAGCAGTAGTTTCATTGCTGTGATAGGGTCCTAAGCGAGGAGAGGCCATGAGTAACCCCGGGCATTATTTTAGGTTTCGCTGGGTGTTTCCAGCACACGAAGGTGCGGCTGTGGATGTGGGTGTCACTGACGGGTGGTTCTCTTGCAGGGAGAATTGCTTGATGGAACCCCCGACTACATGTCCGGCCTCGACGACATGACAGACTCCGACTCCTGTCTGTCCCGAAAGAAGATCAAGAAGACGGAAAGCGGCATGTACGCGTGTGACTTATGTGACAAGACATTCCAGAAAAGCAGTTCCCTGCTGCGACACAAATACGAGCACACAGGTACGGCTGCGCTGCGTGTCACATATGCTCTTCACTGCATTTAATGCCTGCGCTTGTGGGACGGAAAGGTTGGCATATGCTGAGCCTTTCAACAGGCGAGATGTGTTCAACTTTTTTTTTTTGTTATTTTTTCTTAGTGAGGGATTGTTGGATTGTTTGGTTCTCTTCTGATGTCTTTTCAGCTCACATAAAATTTTTAAAAAAGCTCCCACAGACTTGGGGTGAATCTTGCCAGGTGTGAATGCAGTGGCCATCGCGGTGCTCAGCATCTCTCAGGGCGAGGTCTCACACATTCACACTTCATATCAGGCAGGCCCTAATACTCAGAAAAAAAAAAAAAAGTACATCTTGGTCAACACAAGTCTGGCAGGGGAAGGAAGAGTGACAGCGTATTTCTTGTTTCTTAGACGCTATCAGACCCTGGGCCATTTAATCCAATAGAAAATTTCCACTGACATCAGCGGTGCGAGAACTCGCTCCGGCTGAGCTATCTGAAAGCAAACAGATCGCAGAGCTTGCTCTCGCTGTGATTTGGCATGCCAGCAGCAGAGGCAGGTTGCATTTCGTTTTTTCACTTCTCAGTTAATGCTCGGGGAAAGGTTTCTGTCCTTCCCAAGTAGGAACTGATTTTGTCTAGTTAAAGGAAACTTGCCAAGGCTCACTGCGGATTGTCAGCTTAGAAAATATTTTGGTTTGAGAAAGACCCACCATCACACCTGTGCTGGCTGTGGTTCTCACTGCAGACACCGCTCCCTTCCCCGCTGTCAGCCGGGACAGGAATGAGCCCGGAGGTGGAGAACATCGGCTCAGCGTGTTTCAGCTAGGGGAAAACAGGACCGGAGCTCCCCAAATAATAGAGATATCAAGTTACGCTGTACAAAGGGAATGTGAATTATCACGTGAATTATTGTCCAGCAGTATATAAACCAAATTCAACTTCCTAGAGTTAGAAAAAGCTTACTCAGGAGGAAACTTTCCTTAACTTTGAAAGCTGAGTCCTGCTTCAGGAAATGAAGCAAGTCACATCATCCTTCAGTCTCACCGTGTGACAGTAAAAACCCTATACCTCTCTATTAATACATCTTCCAGGCTGCGCATAACCATTTGGCATTTCACATATGAAAAATTTACAATTCAGAAGCGGACTGTGCCTTTAAAAAATTCTTTACTTTGTTATTTTTCCTTCTTATACTTTTCTTCCAAATTTTGAGCTAATCCCACACAGGAAAATAAAAAAAAAAGGAAGTTGAAATACACGTGGGATTAGGAAAGAAAATTAAAAGCAACATTTTGGACTACATCAGCTAGTTCATTGGTGGAATGTGCTTCCCACTGCATTATTCAGATCAATTTGTTTATTCTGGAGAAGAAGCTTTGAAGGCTTTACGTCCCTGCACCTTTCCTCTCCTGAATGATTTTATTACAGCCATCTGCAAACATTATGGTTTACTACACTACTACCGTAAAGCTCTTATGTTAGAACTGGCCTTCATATATATTGGGATCTGGACATATGGTTGAATCCCATAAAGTTGGTAGTCCATAAGGTCGACAGACATATGGTTGAAAGGCTGAAAATTTGACAAGCTGAAATGTGTGCAATCACCTTGATTTGCAAAATAAACTGCATTTGTAAAAGCAAAAATATGTTCTGGTCCTTAAGTAGCACGGGAGCCTACTGCCTCGAAAAACATCACACAGCTACGACGCAGGAACTCTTCCCTCTCTTCTTTCTGCCCCTTTTGGCTTCTTCAGTGTATGTCCGTCAATTTTATGGGACTCAGCCTTATGATCCAGAACGTGTATGTGGTGTCACATTTAATGTGCTAGAGCTACAGTACATCATCGAGCTCTCGTGTGGCATTTAGAGGCAGGAAGGATGGGCTTGTGGCAAAGGCACAGGCGCTGAGGCTGAGAGATCTGACTTCTTGCCTGCCTTGCCACAGACTTCCTCTGTGAATTTGAGCAAATTGCTTCATTTTTCTCTCACCTTCGTCTCTCTTTGAAATAGAGGGAAATGATACCAGCCTACCTCTCCGGGGTGTTGTAAGTCTTAATTCATGCAGGCTGAAATCCTCCGATGGAACCTGCTATATAAAGTGTGAAGTATTATTAAGGACGCATTTGCCTTTCTTGAGGCCCCACACATCATGCTAACGTTAGATGGAGGTGGTTGGGAGCTCTGAAGACCTTGGCTGGGCTAGCCTCCATAACTCATTCACAGCCTTCAGGAAGCACACGGTACTGGGACTTTTGCTAAAGGTTTAGCATGAATCTTAAGTGGATTTCAAATTCATTTGATAGTTTTGGAAAAAGCTTGCAATTGCATCAATAACATGCAAAACTGCATTCAATGGAAGGAACCAAACTGAAAGTGATATCATCTTCTGCTTTTGGGGTCGATGCGAGAGGAGGCCCAGATTTTTCAGTCAACTTTCTGGAACTTAAAAAGGTGAAAAAGCTTTTCTTCTGAGCGTGCTGCTGCTTTCTGACCAGCTAATCGTGGTCCGTTAGTACTTCATTAAAATATATTTTAGGAGGAATCGGAGCACTTCCTGTCTTTCCTGGAAAAGCACAAGTTGTGGGTGTTGTTTATAATGATGTCCTTTTTCCCATGTTCAAAAGCTGTATGCTTTTTTAGACCTTTTTTTATCTGACATTTGAGCAAGTTGATTTTTTTTCATCACCGCTTTTTGTGGTCCACATATCTCTTGAGACCACTGCTGTGGGTCAGGGGAGTTAGATGGAGAAGTCCACGTTCCTGCTTTGCAGCCCCTAAAGATTTACCTCTGATTCTTTGCTGCAAAAAGAAATGGTGACATGTAAAACTACGTGAGCCGCCTTCATTTTGCGCTAACCAGCTCTTGTAAAGGAGAAAACGGGAATGTTGTAGGTGCTGTGGTAGAGCTGAGTTTCCCTTCCAGAGCAAAAAGAAGGGTAAGGGTTTGACCAGTGCTTTCTGTCAGCCCAAGAGTTTTTGACAGGACCACATGGCAACGGATCAAGGAGCTCTCTGTGATCACCCCTGTACACTGTGCCTGCCTTCTCTTGGGAAAAAAAGAGTCTGAATTTTGTAATCCATAGTTTGTAATTTATTCAGGATTAGCAGTATTCTGCAATAGCTTCTAACTTCACATGGAGAAGGAAGATTGATTGCGGTACTGCAGTGAGGGAATTGCACCGGTTCTGCCTGATTTGCAATTTGGCGTAGAGGCTGGTGCTTGCTGCAGGTCCAAATTCTGCCCAGTTAGTTTTGGGATGCCCTTTAATTCAAAGAGAAGTTACGCGACCATTGTAGAGTCTGAGACTAACAAGATCCTGTCTTGCTCGATCGAGATGACGCACTGCTGTAATTAGGGTGCAGAGCATGGTGGGCAGCCCAGGAAATCACTGCTCAAATTATTTTCCTGGGGAGTCTCACGAACCCATCCTAGCACTGGACATGCTGAAATCAGTCGAGTATATGCTGTTTCATCCACGTGTGTGTAACCTCAGACCTGTGCAGGCTGCTCAGCACAGAGTGCAAGGCATTTTGCCTGCTGCGGGTGAAGAAGACGGTTCCCTTCCTGGCACAGCACTGGCGCCGTTTGGTGAGCAGAAGATCTTTGCCTTGCAGATAATAAGCAGGGAAAGCTGTAGTGGTGGGTGATCAGGAGAGCAAGCAGCAGCACCTGGATGTGCAGAAACACCCTGGCTTCTGGAGAGGAGACAACAGCCCTTTGGCTGGGCTGATTCGGGGTAAGGTGAAGGCTGGCATCTGTCCTGCGGCGCCACGGCCCTGCCTGCTGCACCCTAGAGAAAGAAGGCTTTGTCGGAGCTTCGCCAGGGAACTCGCAGCCTGCCTGCTCCACAACAAAACCTGGAAACGGTTTTTCAGAATCCTACCTAGAAATTTTAAATCCTTTCATTGTTGTTCTATATTACATCATATTCTATTTTATTACTTGTGTGGGCTGCTGAGGGCCTCATAGCTGTGCTGGTGCTTTCATCCTTTCCTTTTCCACTGTATATTTTATTAAGACCTCTTTTTTATTTTTGTAGCTTTCATGCTGATGCAAGCACTAGTTTTATTTCCAGATTGATTCTGTAAACTAAATATTGTTCTTGAGCCTGGTAGCAAATCAGCTCTCTCTGGCTAGTATTTTGAATTCCCAGCTCAGGAGTTTTCTTTATTTAGAGCTTGATTCATAAAAAATTTACATGGTATTTAAAGGTTATTTTTTCTTGCTTTACTCTGATGCAAGTTTAGAATTCCCCATTTTATACTCAAATAAAGAAAAAAAAGGGGGGATATATTCAGTGCTTGTGAAATCCATTCTGTAGACAAGGTCTCCTATTCAAAACAGAACAGGTGCAGCTTGAGCAATTATATATAAATTGCATTTATCTTGCACCTTTGACCGCTTTGCTGTGCTCTGGCCGCTAATCCACCTCCATTGGGACCACATCTAACATCCAAAGCCCCAAGCAGCTTCAAAGAACCGCCTTTAAAAAATAAAAACAAGCTGTCACAAAAATGTTTCCTCCTTGCCTCCAAAGAGAGAGATTTCTATTTGGCCCCCTCCCGCAGAAAAAAGACCCCTGTGCTTCAGGCAAAGGATTGGTGATATTTAGTCCGGGGCCGGTGACAGGTTATGATCTGATGTCGTGTGACTTTTACACCACTGCAGACGGGGAACGTGTAGCCTTTCAGTCACATACTTTTAGCTCAGGAAGATTGAGAGATACTTGCTGCTAGAGATTTTTCTTTTTCTTTAAGAGAAATGTAATTTTAGAGACTTTGAAAGGAGGTTAGTTATAATTTCCCCCTCCGTAAATTGAGCATGAGCCCCTGTGGGAACCTCATTGCAGACGGCAAAAAGTCCAAACATTTCCTTCAGATATTTGAGAGAGATTTATCACCTAGTTTCCCTGCGAGACGTGTGTGCACATCAGGCATCCACCCGACGATGCCGGCGCGTTTCACGAGCCCTCCACGAGCTGCCTCGGGTAACGCCCTGCTAGCTCCGTCCCCTGTGGATGACACAGGTCATCTCAGGTGGGACTGGGTGAAACCTGGAGGGCGGGATGATCAAATCTGCTTCCTTTTGACCCATCTCTGCTCCATCGATGCTATGATACTCCAAGACAGCGCTCTTGTGGTCTGCCTACAGGTGGACTTCTCCCAGTCCACCTCCAGCTGCAGGCCTCTCCCCATCCTGGGTGTCAAACACCTCGCTGCGGCTTTATTTTACGGCCTACTGATGCATTGTAGGGATTAGGCACTTCTTCTGAGTGGATAAAATACCGTGTTTTGCACACGGGGAAAAAAAAATTCTTCTGCAAATGTTGGGAAACCCGATCCATTTAGAAACCTGTTTCAATTAGTGTTGTAACAGCTGCACACTGAGCACCGCTAAGGTATGGTGTGTGGTGTCGGAGCAAAGAACTTTGCTCAGGCTGTCACGTTCCCTCAGATCAAGACTAGAAAGTCCTTAATGTGGATATGGGGGGACTAAACAGAGCCTTCTGGTAATAAATTGACATGAAAATATGAGGTGTTTTAATCTTCTCGTTTCTAAATTAATTTATAAACTGTGGATGATTCCCCAGCAGGCTACCTCTGTGCAGGCCTGGGGGGCCTGGGTGGCACAAGCAGGAGGTGCAGCCGTGTGTGAAGGTGAGGGGAGCGGGCAGATGGGGTGAGCACGGCACGGGCAGTGGGACACGAAGCAGCTGAGGTGGTTCGAGGGAAGGAAACGTGCTGGGCTGGATGGAGCAAAGCCTGAGGTGTGGGGCGAACAGGGTGAGGGATGAATCAGCAGATTAGGAAATGTGAGGTAACGGAGAAGGAGCAGCACTGTGGGGAACTGGAACAAGGCAAGGAGTCAGCTTGTGGATTTTAGGGAGAAGTAAGTCAGCGGCAGGGACTGGGACAGCGTGGGCAGCGGCTCAGTGAGGAGAAGGACGTGGAAAAAGGTGCAGAGGCATAGCACAGGTCTACGAGAAACAGAAGACCCAAATTAGCAGCACTTGCTAAGTGTTGAGCGTCATGAGACTGGCAGAAGGAGCGTAGCATGTTCCCCAAGTGGGCTCGGGAGGAGAGCTGAGGTAGGGCAGCGATGCAGACCCCGAACCTGGTGCACCCGCTGGGCTTTCTGCGGGCAGCGCCGGGGTTTGGAGAGTGCTTAGGTCAAGACTGCTTTGGGATTTTAGGCTAATTTGAGCAACTGACTGGATGGCGCTGACATCTCCTGAGCTCAGGCTGGGATTTCCCCGCCGTGACAAAGGTGGTGCAGAGTCACAAGGCAGCCGCCTTCCAACTCCTGGCTCCTGGCCGTGTGCAGCTCAAAGCCCAGAGCTTCCCTTTGGCCAGCAGGTACAATCGGCAGAAACGCCTATTTGGGAAACAGATCACAAAAGCGATACTTCAATAACTCAATACAGAGAGCTTGGCTTTTCGATTTTACTGAAAAAGAAGCAAAACCCAAGAAAACCTGAACGTGTGCAAATGCAAGGAACTGGCATAAAAGAAATGCGGTTCCGATCTCCAGGCATCCACTCATTTCCCTGTCGCTTGGGTTATTCTTTCTGCGGTTTCTCCTGTATTTTCCTTCCTGCCAGATCCCCCCTTCATTTCATAGCACACCGTTTTTGGCTTCCTTGAGCATTCGTTAATCACACCTTATTAAATGTGAACTTTCACAGTGGGACTCGAGGGTAGCTGTGACTAGATCGGGCAAAAAATTAGCATATTCCCTGCTATTCACTCCTTGCAACTTCGCTCTGGAGGTGAAATTACGTTCTGCCTCCCCGTCTCCGCTCTCGAGTCCCGGCACTGACTGCGAAGGACGAGCAGGCGGATCAGACCCGTAGAGGAGTTTTCCTGGAAGTCGAGCTCCTTCAGCGGGCTCGGAACATTTGGCTGCTTCCAGCTGGATTTCTTTCAGTGCCTGTGGTGGTCTCCTGCCTCCCCAGCTCCTGGCTGGGGGCTCCTCGCCTGCTGTCCACCGCGCTTCCCCGCCGCCCCGCCTCTTGCGTGGCTGGAAATGCGCTCCCCTGGCCAAACGTCTCGTCGTGATTCCTGTCTCTCTTTCTCTCCCTGCACTGCCTTCGTTGAGATTGAGGAAAATACCCCACTTGTCCGACTGACAGGATGGGAGGGCTCCCGTGCGAAGTTTATTCCTGTCCTGGTCACATGCCACGGTAGCTAAGTATGATAAATGTGCCTGAGGATTCGGGCCACTTCACTAACAAGTTTCTAGTGATCGGCTCTAGGAATAAGATGTGCAAAGCAGGGCTCTGCATCTCCAGCATCAAATACCGGCATTTTGATAGGTGTAAAACTAGCACAAAACGTCAAGTAGTGACCAGTTGGCATTGTACCTGCCTGCAGAGTTGCCCCGCTGCCGGGTACGAAGCTGAGCGACACCAAACTTACAATCTGACATTTCGAACATCAAGATCTGGCGGAACGTCCCAATGTTTGATTTTATTTTTTGCCTTCTGCGATCTAAGTTTGGTGATTGGTCCTCCCTAATTCCAATCTTGCACCATATGTTATGTCTGGATATCTCACGGTTGCATCATGCTTTTGCTGAGTTTTGTCGTGTGGCATCATGCTGACAAGTATTTTTTGTCAGCTCTATTTTGGAGTTAAGCTTTCAGTATGGCAGTTCTGGAAGGTGTTGAAGGCATTCCTGTGCTATTTGTGGCCTGGGATCAACCAGATGTGTTTAGGCTTGGCACTGGTTTTGAGTTTCAAACATTGGTTCGAAACTGCCTGAAATGCCAAAGGAAATACTGTTTTCTGCAGCTTAACACTACTTTAGCACTCAGTGAGTGGCTGACAACATTTTATTTAGAAACCCTTCTGCTCCCGTGGCAGATGTATATATTTGTGTTTGCTCACGGCGAGGGGGGGAGATGTCTTTCGGTCCGTGGGGTGGACGAAGGGGGCTTCTTCCCCCAGCCTGGGGTCCTAGGAGGGAAGGTTGCAGTGCCCCGGGGCACGGCGAGCCCGTGCCTTGTCCGCTGTGGTTTTCCCTCTCCCCTGCTCGGCGATCTGCTGCCGGTCGTGGGAATGATCGATCCCGTGGCACCGGCCGCCAGGGCACAAAGATAGGATGTGGGCTTCCTGCTATTCATACGCAGCGTGCCCATCTGAAACCTGGAGAAACAAAGGTCTCCTCTGCGCGCTAATCTCCTCTGCACCGGGGGAAGAAACACGGCGCGTACATGATGCTGTCAGCAGAATTATTTATAAATAGGGATATTTTTCGAACATTTTCATGGGTGTCAGCTGCTCGCTAGAGCTGCCAGTTTTCCATTGATGTTCTCTGAGTCATTTTCTGTATTATCCTGAGCTGCTTGAGTAAAATTACTACAATCAAAAGCATCCGAAGTCTGAGTTGTAACATAAACGGGGGGCTTTGTTTTGTTTGTTTCTGCAACTGAGCTTTCTTCACGAAGAAGACTGAGTGGGGAGGCTGGGGTGTGGTGTTCCTGGAGCACCCCACGGTCGGGCGAGGCGGGGAGGCCGTCCCTGCCACCATAACTCCATGTCCTCTTGTGTCTCCCCACAGGAAAAAGACCACACCAGTGTCAGATTTGCAAGAAAGCATTCAAACACAAGCATCACCTGATCGAGCACTCACGCCTGCACTCCGGGGAAAAGCCCTACCAGTGTGATAAATGTGGCAAGCGCTTCTCCC
>NC_048899.1:35899489-35901989 GCF_011077185.1 Oxyura jamaicensis | reverse complement strand
CAGTGCATGTGCAGTCCACTGGCTCCAGACATACATCTACAATCTGGAGTTGTGCAGCCTGAAATAAACACAGCTGTGTTTATCTGAATGTGTGATCCCATGTACATGGTAGAAAGTTCAAATAAATGCACTCAGCGCGATGATGCTGTAAATGCAGCGACTGCATTTGTCAGATGTGTGATGATGCAATCTCTTAAATAAACAGACTGAGCTGTTTGTTTGAATCCTGAGCTACACAGACATAAAAATATATGTACATTAATTGAAGCCAATAAAATGAAATCCACACCAGCTATAATTAATTGAATCTTCACTGAAAATTCAGTTGTTGTTCTTACACCCAGAGTAAACAAGTTCTGTGTATTCATATTAAGCTTATGGTCTAAGTTTTAGACAATAACAGTCTAACGTAACAAATGACTTTCACGTTCTGGTTTTAGTTGACCAATCCTGTATTTTTTATTTTTATTTTTCCTAAGATGACTCATTGTCTAAGAAAAACTCTAGAATTTATAGGATATCCCTGATTTTTCACCTCATCAACCAAAGAGCTCAAATATATTTATTTGGAGTGTGTTACCTGTTTGATACTCAACAGAACCCATAGTCCAGAAGACTAAGTTTTGATAAGCTGAAGAATATCTGGAGGAAGAAGAAAAAAATGAATGAATGTAGGTGCTGCCGAAGCTGTTGTTTTACTCAGAATTCACACTGGCTCAGCGTTTCACAATAAAGTCATTCAGAACATCGAGTTACTGGAAAATGATCCTCCACTTGAGATGCATGCAATCGTACTGATGAGTCACAAGTTGGAAGTAGTGACACCGCGGCACACGATTAAAAAGTCCTGCTTTTCAGTGTTACCTGACTGCTCTGCAACCAGAAATAACATCACTGCGGAAGCGTTGCAAGGTTTTTTTTTTTCATTTGCCCTATTCACTTTGAAAACATGAGATGTACAAGCGGCTTCAAGACTGGTTGCTGTAGGATGAGACCATGGAATTTCTTATGTGCTTTAAAATCTTGCCCAAAAGATGGCACTAACATTGTTTTTGGTAACATATATTGGATATAGATTTAATTCTTCCCCCAAATAAAAGTATTTTCAAAATGGTCACAAACAGATGCTGGAAGAAAGTGCTTGACAAGCACTACAACGGAGCTGACAATCGCTGCTTAGGTATTAAGCTTTCTCCATGTAGGGAGCATCAGACACTGCACAGAAACTATTGCTGGGCCAGCAGAACTATCTGCCCAAGTACAGAGATGCCGAGGTGAGAAACCTTCATCCCAGCCAGGACCACTTAAACCTATGCAATATGCCGTGCAACGTACCAGAAGGGCATCATACATTTAAATCTCGCACTATTAAATCTCCCGAAAAGTATGCTGAGACTAGATCAACTTCATTGAACAATTTATATCTGATTTAAAATATTCAGGGAAGTATTACACTGTTGAATTTTATTATGAGCAATTTATTTCAAGTTTTAAAATATTTAAATTACACGCTGTATAAGGAATGGCAAATAGCTGGCTTGTCTCCTCTAGCAGTGGAAGCACCTATTTACAGTCAGTGTTAGCGTGGTTTATTTCTGGTGTGCACGGAGACCAGCTTGTCACTAACCTGGTTGTGTCTGAGGGCTTGAGGAAGGTGGGCCCCAGAAGAGCCAAAAATTTTCTGGTGGCTGGGCAGGAACGGGGCATTTGACAAGGAGGGGACCCAGATGGGGCCCCTTGAATTTACGGCAGCGCCGGGGAGAAAAGTACTCAGCCTTGCTCTCACTGAAGTCAGCAGAGAAAATATTTGGAAAGAGTCAGGCCCAGGTTTCAGGAGCATGAACTTCTTCTGAACATGAGCTGATTTTCATTTCTGTGTCATGCTCCTTCCAGAAGGGCATAGCTCAGCTCCCAGACCCCGCAGGTACACAAGCGGTGCTGGGACATGTTCAGATACCATGATAAGGGCGAACACCAGATAAAACCAGAGGAAGTAACACAAGAAGATAACGAGACAAAGAGGTCAGAGTGATAGGTACGCCTATATTGCCATCAAGCCTTCTGTAAGCACCGTAATGAAGGACGGGCTGGAGGGGTGAAGCGGAGGGAGAGCTTGGACCCCGAAATTATGGGCAACAGATGGGTGAATGTGAGAGGTAAGGAAGGGCAACGCCACGGCTTGGGGTTGGAAGTCAAACAGCTCATGCTCTATGCTGTCAGCTCAAGGAGTGTTAACTCCCGTATCCAGGAGAATAATTGTGTAAATACGGCCACTCTTGAGCATGGAAGTCAAAAAACACCGCAGGCAGCACAGGGCAGGAAGAGCGTGTCCCAGAAAGCAGACGCAGAGAGGAGGGGTGGTAACAGGGAAACTGGGGAACAGGGACAAGCACCGATGGAGTCATGTTTAAAGGAAAAAAGAGGCAGAAAGAGAAAAGGAAGGACGGGAGGACGGGAGGGAGGGAGGGAGGGAGGGAGGGAGGGAGGGAGGGAGGGAGGA
>NC_048899.1:35760657-35899089 GCF_011077185.1 Oxyura jamaicensis | reverse complement strand
GGAAGGAAGGAAGGAAGGAAGGAAGGAAGGAAGGAAGGAAGGAAGGAAGGAAGGAAGGAAGGAAGGAAGGGGCAGGGTTTGGAAGGAAGCAGCTGGAGACAAGAGCACAGAGGCAAGGGAAAGTGGAGATCCCTGAGTGAGCAGCTGGGGATCGAAGCTGTGTTAGAAAGTGGTTGGAGAGGAGGGGGACAGAGAGCGTGGGGACAGTGCTGGCATGGGGGGGAAACCAAAGCGAGATGGAGCAAAGGAGGGAAACAGGTACGTGGTCTGGAGGGACGGCAGAGAAATAGGGAAGTGGTGGTATAGGGAAATATCAAAGGTGAAGAAATAGCGGGCTTTGGCATAAGGCTAGCAGTGAGGAAGGTGAGGAGGAGCCACATGTCCTGGGCTTGTCAGAGGGCCCACGTGTCCTGGGCTTATCCCTGTGGGAGCCGCAGAGCAGCTCCGATGCGGGATCTGCACTTGCTTGTAGCCAACTTAGCCCAGGAGGAGGAAGGGGGCAGCGTGCATCGGGCTGACATGCTGTATATACAGCTCCTCACTCTCCAAAGATGTACCACAAATGAAGAGGGTGAGGGATTACAGGAGCTGCCCCAAAGCACATTTAATACTTAACACCACTTCTTCACCAAGAGAAGTAATTTATGTCCCCAGCCTGCTGCCCTCCTGCTGCCGAACCCTCCCAAAGTCAGGCTGGGGAGCGCGGTGGGGAGGGAAGCCCCAAGCCCCACCGCTCGCTTTTACTTTTTGTTTTCGTTTCCCAGAGGCAGAATCGCATTTCCTTTTAGGCTTCTATTTCGGTTGTTGCGCTGGAGCAAACCAAGGTTTATAGCCCCCTTAAACTTTATTTTTCTTGGTGGAAGGGATTAGTGAGGGAGAAAAGGGAAGTGAGGACCTGTGACTGCGCCACAACAGTAACAGAGGCAGCACGGCGATATCGGGGAATTCACAAAAGGGAAAAATTAGATACAGCTGCCGAGGCTGCCAACCACAGGTGGGTTCTCTACCATTACCATAAAGCCCCTCAGTTAGGAGGAACCCGAAGGGGACGGTACCAATTACTGTGAGCTGCCATCGCCGCTCCCATCGAGGTTCTGCTCAGTCCACAAGAAAAATCTCACACCGTGCTAGAGGGGACTGAAAACCCCCAGCCGATTGCTGGGAAACTCCCCACAACAATATCCCTGCATGCAGATTTATTTCTTTGTGTGCTTCAACAGATCAGATCATGTAATGCAACTAGTGGCTTTTGCATAAAAGGAGAGGTGTGAGGATGCCCGCAGCTCATCTGGCTACAAGAGCACCACGCCGTTGTGCAGGGTACCTGGGAAAAACCTCCTACAACAGGGTGCTGGACCGTAACAGGGCTCCTTGGCCCCTTCCATCCCCCCCAGCTTAATGAATTTTTCAGCAACCAAAGGGAACTGCCATCCTGACACCAGGAACTGGACAATTTGCAGGAGGTGCTACGCATGGCAGTGCTAGTAGCAGCAGGAGTGCCATGAATATGGAAGCGGGGAGCTAACAGGAGGAAGAGACATTTGGAGAGAAGTATCTCACTCAGCTTCTCATAACAAAAACTAGTTTTAAAATCTTCGGCAGCGAAGCAAATGGGTAGGGTGTCACCAGTTCAGCTGAAGCCTCACTTGCACCTTATGGTCACCATCTGTGGTGTGGAACGTTTTCAACCTTGACAAAGCAGATTTGTCCGAGGATATTTCCTCTCTTTGAAATAAGAGAATTAGCTGGTAAAACCGGAACCCGTGTTGGCACATCTACACTCAGGCAATCTCTGGAAAAAAAAAAAAAAAAAAAAAAAAGTATATCATTGCAGCAAGCGTCTGGTTGCCAACCTGTAAAAAATAACACCCCGCCACCCCCGGCCAGCTCCAGCTGTGTCAGCGCTGAGCAACACCAAAGGCCACTGCCTCTTCCTCCTCCTTTTTAAAATATGAAGTGCCTTTTGAGAAGCTCATGAGAAGAAAGGCTCGTGCAGCAGGTGGTCACATCTGTGCCCATCGCGCTCCATCCCAAACAATTTGCTCCCGAGCGCTCTCGGAGGGGGGGGAAAGGACAGAAACCCCGGTCGTGTAAGAGCGATGAGGGTGGGTGGCGAGGGACACGGGTGGCACAGCCACTCGCACCTCCAGCAGGGACGGGAGAAGACCTCAAAGCCCAAGGGGCGTTCGCTCTCTTGCTCTAGCTCAGCGTGACTGCTGTGGGAGAATTCCCCCCGAGCCCAAGTAGCTGACAAGCACAAAATCAACATATGTTTCAGATATGTATGCGCAGCCATGCTTTCTTTCACTGTTGAGATGGAAGAGACCACAGAAATATGAAACATAGATGGTTTCCTTTTGATTTGCCCTTCATTGGAGAATTCTCCATTGGCTGTAATTGCATTCATAATACTGCTGCACTTGTGTATTTTTCAAAGAGCCGAGTGAATAATCCAAATGATGACTTCAGCTCTGGACAGAGCCTTTCATTTCAACTCATTTAACATTTTAATAATTCCTTAAGTGCTGTGAGGTTCCCGTGTCAGTCTGGAGAGGCGCACTGCAGACCCGCGGCTCCGCTCCACTCCTGCTGGCATTTTCCATCGTGACTTTGGCAAGTCATTTAATCCCCCCATACCAGTCCCCTCAGCCCGCAAACGGGGATAAGCTGACTTCCTTGCCTCAAAGGTACATTGTGAGGATGGATTTGTGCTTGTGTGCAACTGCAGGCCATATTCTGGGGGCCATAAATACATACAGAAAGGGATGGGTCCAGCAGTGCTCTTAGCTTCTACAGAGGTGCTGATGCTTCACTTTTTCTGGCCACAACCCTGAATGTCACAGACATTTTTAAGCTTACTTTTGACTTTTGAGGAAGTACACGGCCAGTTAGTACTTAGCTAAACACAAAAAGTTTAGTCCGTTTTAACTAGTTTTGATCTGTTTGTTGCCCGATTCTTGAATTTTACTTCTCCTCCTAACTTCTGCACGTTTTCCACCTAGAGAGGTGGAGTCCCTCAGAGCTCCGCTTCAGCAGAGACAAATAGCATCGCTGGGCTAATTAGAATCCAATTAACATAGTCAAATTTAACCACTTCATTTCCAGGTCTGGTGCGCAATGTCACACGCTCCAGTGACACAGGAAGCACTGCAATGTGAATTGAGCATCATTAGCGAGAGGCAGCCAGTAGAGACGCAGCGTGGCAATTGTCTGCCTGCAGAAACCACAAGAAAGGGCATAGCCCTCACCATCAAGAGCCTCATATGTAACTCTGGCCTTTAAAATGTGTGACAGTGACTCAGAATGAGGAACAGGAGAAAATCTGCAGAAAAAGCAGTTTGTCACGATGTGGGATTCGTTTCTTCAACAGCTATAACCTCAGTTTCCTGATTCAGCAACTTTGATGCCTATAAATTAAAGAAATAAAGTGAAATGGCAACATGTTTGCATGGAATGGAGGTAAAGCTGGGTCCAACAGGAAAAACACTTTGGGGGTCAGGAAATAGATTGTAACATGCCTGTATTTGAGATTAGGGTCACCAGTAGAGCTAGGAGAACCCTTGCACAAGCACCGAGCTTATCAAAGCCATGGAAAGATGCAAACATGGTGAAGTTTTGGTCCAGCTGCACTCGGGATGATTCTCCCAATCTCTTGCCGAGTGTTTCTAAAATGCCCAAAGCCCAGCACTGGGGCTCAAAAGCAAAATCAAAATAGAACAGATAAATAATAAATAACATAAGTTAAAGCCTCCTGGAAATGAAAACTGATTACCCAGATTTCACAGAGGGCTTCAATTAAGTCTGTTTCTCATTTTTGTTTATCTATATTTAATACTGATAAATAATGTTATTTCATTACAATCCTCTGAAGGGTGTTTCCAGAGCTTCTTAAAGGGATAGATAGACTTAAAACAAAACAAAAAGCTGTGACCCATGTTGCAAGCAATATTCCAAGTCAGTAAAATGGAAGAAGCAGACTTGTTGGTCTCTGGGAAGGATGGTTGCATGTCTTCTGCTCACTGTTCCTCCTCTGACTTTGCAGATGCTACAAAAGGAGCCCCACCAGGAGCTCGCACCTTCTCCCCGTGTGGAGGCCTGCAGAACTGGCTACCACTTAGCTAAAACACCGTGCTCTTTGATGCATTTATTCACTCTCACAGGTCAGAGAGGAAGGCCCACGAAGACCATTTCAGGAGCTTCAATTCAGGCTGAGGCCTGAGGACAGGGAAGGGGCGAGCGTTGCTGCGTATCTGCTAAGGGAAGTCCACAGGCTGACTGTGTTACGTATCCTCACACCTGACCCCAACGAATGCTTATATTTACAAAAAAGGGTACCAAAAAGTCGCTTTCCACTGCTGATTAGAGTTAGGAGAGAGTGACCAGCAGTGGTGAAGCCTTGATGACCCCGAACCTCCATGTCCTTATGCGACAAGCAGCTGTAACCTCCTGCTGCCAGAGACCGATGCCATGTCCTGGAGCCGTGCAGATCTCCCCTGCACCCCTGTTCCCTAATTAAAACCCGTGTGAGGTGAAAAAGGCAGCACGGTAATGGGCAGTGAGGAGACTGAGGTGGACACAGGGCCATGGTGATGGGCAGTGGCTGCCGCTGAGGAGACTGAGGTGGACACAGGGCCCTGTGGGGCTTCCAGCTGTGTTCCTCCCACAGGCCATCCTCCTGCTCCTGGACGGTGACTTGACAGCCACACACCATGTCTTTGGGAAGGCAGAAACCTGTGCTGCATTTCCTAGAACTGCTTAACGCTGTTTAATTGTGCTAATTTAACCCAGGTGGCCTCCACAGCAGTCTTTGCCTCAGGCCTGCAGAAAGGGAGAAAAGCCAGGAGGAGGAAGGGGTGGGCTCATTGTATCTGTGCACGTGAAGAGTTCAGAGGGAAAAATAAAGTTGTTGGGACACCCCAAAATAAGGTGTAATAATTGCATGCTTGGTGCACGAGGCGGGGGGGGGGGGAGGTTTTGAGGCAGGCAGGCTTCTGGAAAGCCTCGTCCTTCCTGGAGGCTGGTGACAGGCTTTTTCTTCTGCATATATTGTTCTCGATGTCTCTCTTTGGGTAACAGCACCGGGTTTGTGTTTTCCAGGCGTGCACTCAGCAGTGGTGGCTTCATGGACTAGGATGTTCTAAGCTGAGGAGGCTCTGTGGCTTGCAGCATTTTTGCAAAAGTCTGTGATTTTGGAGGAGTCCAGGTGACGTGCTCTGGAGAGATGCAGGTCGCTGCCTGGAGCTGCATCCCTGCCTCATGAGCTGGAAATTGTGATGCTGTCCTTGTTCCTCTAAATGTTGCCACTTCTGCTGCACCCAGATTTTATCCAGTCGTCTATTTATTTGGCAGCCTGAACAGAGCAGCATCTCTAGCTGGACTGCTGGATGTCTGAATGGGCTGAGGCTGTCTACAAGCAGGTGGGAGAGCTCCGTGGTCTGCCTCTGGCTCTCAGGGGCATGACTGGGACTCCCAGTGCTACTCCATATGCTGAAGGAGGGTGCCCAAAAAACGCCACAGGAAATGTAGCTGGAAAGTCTTTGGAAAGTCTTTTTTTTTTTTTTTTTTCAGTTACTAAAACTGCATCTGCCTTGGGAGCAGTGAGAAGGACTGAAATCCCCCTGTTCCTCCGTGAATGCCTTCGTGGCGGGGCAGTGCCTTGCTCTCTCACCATTTTTCTGTGCCGTGCCAGTTACAGGCATCGTAAGGCATCTCTGCACCACGCGTGCTCAAGTCCAGGATAGACAGAAAACTGACTAAAGAAAATTAAGCTCCACCTTGATGTCCCACTTTTCTCAGGCTATGTTTTTGCAACTTCGTAGCAGATGGTATGTCTTAGGTATATCACTTTGGAGATGCCAAGTGATGTACTATCTATCAGTGTTTTTATTTAATGAGGAGGGAAATTTTGACTCCTACTTACACTTGGGAAGCTGCAACATGAAGACAGGTGCGATGCTATTTCATACTGCTGTATCATCTACCCAAAGCTCTTAATATCTATTTTTAATCTGGACACTATGGGAGCTATTAATTAGGGAAACGCATCCGGGTGCCTCATACAAATTGTAGATACTATAATGGTGTATTAGAGCATCTTAATTGTCTTCAGAGACTACAGTAAACAGTAAGTTGGTCTGCACTAGGATGATTTTTTTCTTTTATCTGATAAAATAAAGCTTGCACATATAGGGCAGCTGAGTCATAACAGGATATGTATGTGATTCCAGCCCAAAGTGCTTTACACGTGTCCAGTCAGTACTCTTTAAAAGAGCTATTTCACTTAAAACTGATGCCTGTAAAGTGGAATGTGGAAACTATTAAAGAGCTCTGTAGCACTCAGTGCACCTTCACTTTAAACTGCAGTAGGACAAATAATCAGATTCTCGTACTATAAAAAAATTATGACGTAATAAAAGATAGGAAGCAAGATGCAACTGAATGAGGAGGAAAAATGGAAGTGACCAGCATGGAGTTGTTGTTTATAAAATGTGAAGTAGATGACCATGTTGGACATAGCTGCTCTTGAAATAAAAAAGAGAGGAGGAAAAAAAAAAAAAAAAGGCCATAGTATTTCACTGTTTATATATAGGATCACAGATACGACATTTTGGATGGATTTTCATTGTTGAGTAGATGCAATCTAAATTTCTCGCTTCGCGGGATCATAAGGAAGGATGGTTACATCAGTGCAAGCTACCTTTATTTACTTTTTCACAATGAAATCCGTTTTTCTGAGGGCTTAGATTTGTACTGTTACATAAGAAATATTTATTAGGGAACCATGTTTCTTCTCTATTGAGGCCTGACTACCAAATCAGCTGAAATCCATGTAGTGTTCTTGAAGATGAAATACTTCTCTCTTCACTCTTCCTTTGACACATCTGAATAAAAAGGTGGGGATTTTCCTGCCATGGGCATCTGGATGAGGTCCATCCACATCTTTCTAACAATGCTGGAACTGACCTACTCTAGCAGCAACAGCAAGTGAATAAACTCTGTGCAGTGCCTATTTTTCCTTGAAAAAATATAGCAGATGGGGGAAAAAAAAAAAAAAAGACCACCAGAAAGACACTACAAAGAAGTAACCAATTCACAGCACTAAGTGGACAGATCATGCAGCCTGAAGACCTTAAAAAGGTAAAATGGGACCATTGCCATCACCGAACATGCCTTTCATTTCAGACTGTTCCATGCAAGACGCAGGCTGGGCAGCCTACCACCCGCTTGGCCCCTGCAAAAGCCTGTGATGAAGGACAAGTGCTCTGCTCTTGCCTCGGTGCAAACCAAGCCAAGGCTGTTCTTGGAAACATGGAAAGGTGATTATGGATAATCTGACGGATTGTGGCCAGAACCAGAAGATCCTGGGGATGCTTAAGGAGGTTTAAGTCCCTGAACGTCATTAGTTCTCTGCATCCTGGCCCTAGGAGGGGAGGTGGCCTGTCCCCCCGTACGCTCAGGGGTGCGTGCAAAGAGATATGACAGACTCAGTGAATATCAGAGCCTTGCTATTGTGTTTTTAAATTAATTCTTTGACCTATAGCTTCATCTGCCATAGTATGAATGAACATTACAGGCTGAACATTAGATATTTATGTTCATTTAACAATCTGTAATAAGCTATCGGGGCTGATTTTGACATGTACATTGAAGTTATTGCTTTTTTATCAATATCACGGTACATTTGTCAGCAGAGAATGATAATTGTATTGCTATGTATATAACTGATGTTGTAGTGGGACATGCTCTACACTGTGCACAAATTGAATACATTTCATCTTAAATACAAACCTATTAATTAAAATCGGAGGGAAATAGAGAGCTTTAAACTGCCACCTATGAAGCATCTCTGAGCAGTGTCTTCTCCCATATATTCATGTTCTCCAGTAAACCACCTGGAGTCTCACACAATCAGCTATTCATTTACATATTTATTTTATAAGCAAGGAGGAAATGCATGGTCAAAGGCTTGAATGTCTGAAATCAAGGGCACAAAAAGTAGGGCAAAAAAAGTAAAAGGCTGATAAGGCTGCTGTAAGAGGACGAGAGCTTATTTCTACACCATACCAGGCATGAAGCAGCATCTGCTGTAGTTATGGCAGCAAGAATAGCTTTCGTTCCGTTCCTTGCTTTTCACACACTAGTAACTTAGACAAATGCACTGCATATGTGGCCACAGGTAGTCATCTGCACTTCTCAAAAGTATCCAGCCAACTCTGAGTTTTAATTACTTCGAACTTCTATATTAATTTCCTTCCAACCTGGCTGCTTTTTTTTAGAGCCAACAATGAACTAAATATGAGGCCAGATTTCAAGAAAGAGTAAGTTCAAAGCAAGAAATCCCTTTAAAATGACAAATCTTAACTTGCATTTACTAGAATATACAGGTTTATGTGCATAAGAAGAGAATACTTCAATAAGCCAGTCACGGCACCGAAGATCTGGGAAGGATTTCTCTGCCGAAATTTAATGGAGATCATAAGAAAGAGAACGAATACTTGAAAGCTAATTGCGCGTTATTCCGGTGTGATGACTGTTAACGTTAAGGTTTTCTGCAGTTCAGGTTGCAGAAGCACTGAAATGCTGTTGTTTTTATCAGCTGCCCAAAGTGTAATAGAGCAGCAGTAAAAATTTGCTGAGAGAAGCTGCAGACATCAAGGCCTGCCTCTTCTGGCAGGGTGCAAAGGGCAGAGAAAGGAACTGTACCTTATGCCAGAGTGGTAGCCATTGCTCAGCAGTTTTCTACACCATACAAAATTTCTAAGCCACAGCTTAATATAAGGCAAAACGGACTGTGGTAAGAAGAGCAAGTAGTACAGGATGGGAGGCCAAGCACCGTGATTGGGAAGCTCCAGATTTGTAATCAGCCGAGGGACTAGATATGGAGATAAAGTGAAAGTAAAGGTTCAGCACCCATATTAAGACCAGAAATAGGGCCAGAAATAGTAAAGTAATTGTCAGTCATCTTACCAAGTTTATCAGGGTTTTCTCTTAGCCTGCATGAACACATTCCTGAAACCCCAGTAATTCTGACCACCCAAGCCACCAACGCAGTGCACAGGGCAGGAAGGGATGGGGAGAGGCTCCTCCTCAGTCACAGCCAACTGAAACACAGTGCTGTGAATTAGAAAAATAAATATTATGTAGGTTTTTTTTTCCTATCTGTTTAAATGTCTCACTGGGGTATTTTCCTAAGTAAACATTATTTTACTTCCCCCATAATAAACTCACGGTTTTGAAAAATTTCCTCGTTAGCACCGAAGGGTGCTAAGGGAAAGCAGCTGGCTTTTCCCAGCTTTGGGTGCACAGATTGGGTGATGTCTGATAATTTCCAAAGCATCTCTTGTTGTCAGAATCTGCCCACTTTTGCTTCCAACAGCACCCGTCAGAGGGTTACGTGCCATCAGCCCATCACCTGCAGCAAGTTTTCCATCCACTAACATCAATACCCAGGGACAGCAGTTAGCTAGCAGAGGCAGGTTTTTCTGCCTCTTCACTCACATCCACAGATGGAGGCAAAAAGAGGTCCCGATTAGCTTTTAAACATGACACTGTAGCTAAAGTTGCTTTTCAACTTGAATTAAGTGTATCCCCTCTACACATCCTGCAAATTGCTGTGGCCATGCTTCCGCATTACTCGGTAATATATTCTGTGCTAATAATGTAATTATTTAGCAAACACTCTCTAGTTTATCACACAAAAAATATCAAAAGGCAGGCATAATCTAGGAAAGATCTTGTTCCATTAGCAACTCCCCAAAGAGCCACGTGTAATTTTTTCCAGAAATGACTCAAAAGATCACCTGCTAATACAGTGACTTGTACAAAATAAGCTGCCATTACACAAAACTTGTGGCAAGGAGCTTCAAGAGAGCACGACGTTGAAAACAACTGTGGGCTTTGCTCTGAAACCTTTCTTTCCCTCACACCTGCTATGCTGGCACATGCAAACTTTCCCATTCTTGTCAAATGTTTCCAGTTTGAGATGAGTAATAGTGCCAGAATTCAGAAGAAAAGCAACACTTAATGCCGTATTACTGCAATAAAGATCTTCTTAAACACTTTTATTTGCAAAGGTTACTGTGACAGCTGTTTGGCTGAATATATTTTCAAAATGGATATTTATGTTCTTCCACAGCTATTTTAATTCTTCTTTTTCTTCAAGAGTTGTACCTGAAATGTGATTTTATCAAATTTGGAGCATTTTTTGTTATTTGATATATCTGGACCACTCTTTCTAATTGCTACAATTCACCTCCTGTTAACATAAGGTACGTGCATCTTCCACCTTCAATCTTTAATTGACTGCAATTTTATTTGCTGCACCTTTTTTCATCTTATCTCAATTGATTGTGCTGTGACAGCTCCTTTTTAAATCCCGGGCAGGAAAGACAAAGTGTTTTCATACATTTCAAGGCCATTACGCCTCCCTAGCCCGTCATCCTGCATGAGGCAGATCACAGACATTCACACAATCTACCTCAATTTTGAGTTATTGAGTCTGCAGCTCAGCAACTCGTGGCTGAGCTAGAACATATCTTCTAGGAAGTCTTCCAATTTCAAAGGCTTCGAGTGACAAAAATTATCCCACATTCCATGTGTAGTATCCAAATGCTAAATTGTTCCAACAGTTAAATTATGTGCAATGTTAAAAATTTACACCTCGCTTCTGATACAACTTTTCCAGCTTCAGTTTGTAGACAGACGGCCATATTATGCCTGCATCTATCTTGTGATTAACAGGACTTGGAGGATTGGGCATCTTCTCTGATTTATTTAAGGGGCTCAAATGTAGGCTGAAATAAGTGGCATGTAGCTGCAGACGGATTTCTCAGAAGATGATTTGAATGGATACGGGACAGATTATGAGGGCATTTAGAGAGTATATAGGTGTGGGTTACTTGCTGTAGGTATGGAGAAAGGACTAAATGTTCAAGGGGGAATCTGCGCAGGAAATCTCCCATACCAACACAGCTGTTTAAATGCTAGTCAGTCCAGAGCATGATTTAATTATGAACTCTGCTTCTTCTGTCTTCATCATCTTCTTGAGGACTTGTTGGAATTTACACCCAGGTACCCATTCACCAGATGGGTGAGGTGAATGCACTAGGTTCTTGTAAACACAGAGGGAAGAGCGGGGTACCAAAACTAGGGGCTGTGAAATTAGGGGCAGTGAGGGAATTTACCAAACACCTCATGAAAAGTTTTTCTTCTTTTTTTTCTTTTTTTTTTTCCTCAGTAGCTTGGCAACATGTCATTCTCTAGTCTCCCAATCCGTGTCATGTAAATTATGTGAGGATCCAAGCAGCTAGCAGACTGTAAACAGGAGAGATTAGTCATCCCCAGCTCCCCAGCAATGCCATTTTGGAGAGAGGTTCATGTGCGACTCTGCACTGTTTATATTGGGGTAGCAGCAGGGAGGAACATGGGAAAGGCAGACTTGAGTGGCGCTTTGAAAAAAAATTGGAACCATTTCCCAACACTGCTCCCTGCTACGTCACAGTGCACGAGTGGCGCTCGGTGTTGTCTCACAGGGGCCCTTCAGTAGGATGAACCGGAGCATCACGGTCTAGTTGGTGGGAGACAGTCTGCTGCTCTCTGTTTGAGCTGGGTTCCCACTTCTCCATGGTGACCAAGAGAGCTATATCTGATCTGCTATTTTGGCACGGGCCTCCATCATTTTTCTGTCTTCTCGCTGCAAACTTCCTCATCGGGGTTTTCCAAGAAACCTCAATCACTCTACCTGACAGAGTTGGACTTCTTTCCAGCAAACGAACGCGAGGACCTGACACTGTCTTTGGGAAAATATGTTCTTCCATTCTGGAAGGTTTCCAAAGGGCAGGCTATCCCGGAAAAACACCTCAGGACAGATAGCCTAGCAGGAGCTGACACAAGGCTGTGCTTTAAATTTGCATATATTAACATTCAGACAAAGCGTGCTGATGTGGTGGGTAAAGGTGCCGTGCCATTTCGTAACGCCGACCTTATAAATACATCCCGGCTCGTTTTGAAGTGGCCAGCTCCAAAACTATGGGAGTGAATTGAAGCGATGTGACCATTAGCTAAGACAAACTGGTCTCAGAGGTGTTGTAACAACCCTCCAAGTCATACAGGATTGTTCCTGTTGCTGTGTTTTGTCTGGGCAGCCAAAACTTTTATAAACAGGAAATGGGAGACTTCAGATGATTTCTCTGCTTGAATACAGATGCAAGTATTGAATGCAAGTATTTGAGATCCCTGCCATTCTTACAAACAAAACTCATTTATATGAATATTCAGAGGTGATTAAACTGCTGTAACCATCTAAGGAGATGCCCAGACTTACATATACATTAATGGGTGGGTATTTAGGCTATGGGTCTTGCTCCAAGAGCTCCAGATATCAATACACTTTCTTGTCCTTCAGCTGCTAGCAGTCTTGTGTTTGTTTGTTGTTTTTTTTTTTTTTTTTTTTTTTCTCCCCTGAAACTCTTCTCCCATAAATACCAAATGAAACTATAGTTTGTGCAATAGTTCCAGAGATATCAGTTGACCCAGACTGTATTTGTTTGCCTGAGACATGTTTATGGCTCTCTGGGGAAAACTGGAGTTTCAAAACCAGAACATCTATCCTCAGACAAATTTGCTGAACCGTGGAGCCTTATTTCCTGAGTTCCAGGTATTTCTTTTGGACTAGACACAGTAACACTTGTACATCATTTTGAGTCACTACTTGTGCATATGTGCACATTACATCCATTTTCTCCTGCACTGACAGGACACTGCCAAACGTTTTAACTTAAATAGAGCTGTCTCTACAGCATCATTTTTCACACACATTTTAGCGCACTGAAAACTGAATTCCGATTTACAACCTATTGGAATTTGTTTTTCACAGAGGTTTATGCCAAAGATGTTTTATTCATATAAAGCAAACGCCTGGCATTTGTTTCATTAAAACATTAAGCTTGCACTCTGGTTGGTCTTACCTATTCCCAAGCCAGGTTCTGCAGCAGGCACGGGGCTAAGTGACTCAGAAAATGCCTGTGACCTCATCTTTTGCAGCTATGACTAGGCAAGCCCACTGTTCAGAGCCCTGCTTCAGTGACAATTAAATAAACCAGAAAAGCACCCAACCCCACCCGTTGCAGCTGGAGCTTTGTCTGAATGTGATAAGAGATCATTAATTTTCAATTTGACCTCAGCCTATAATGTTCAAGTGGCCCCTTTGTTCTCATCGTGATGTTACAAGCAAGGTCTGAGTCAAGGGAACTGGAAAGGAAATATTAAAATAGTCCTGAAAACTCCTTAGTCTTGTGATCTCGCTCCTCCTAGCTTCGTAACTGCGCACACCTTATCCATTGGGCAATCGCGGCCCCACAGCATGGATTTCCTCTTGGTTACTGCTGCTCTCGCAGGGCAAACAATACTGCCCAACAAAGGTGACCGGTTGTGCAATGGTAATAATGAATATTGAAATACTGCAGCAAAAACATGTTGTGAGCAAACGATAGGCCAAAGTTTATTTATATCAAATGTCTGCGAGTAACATTTGTAACAATTTACAAGCAGAATAAAAGCTGAAATTCACTGATTAAAGTGTTCCCTATGAATAGCTCGTACAGCTCTGAATTCAAAGACATATTTGAAGAAATTGTTATTACAATCCACTGCTAAAAGAGCTATTGTGAACCTATGGGCACATCAACAGCTGTCTATGGAAAATTATTATTATTAGAGAATAGAAAATGTCCTATTTTTAACAGATAATCCCAGAATCCGGGTTGAATTAGAATGAAGGAGAGCCCATCTTTCACATCCTTTTTCATTCAGGCATTTGGCAAGCTGAGACTCTACAGAATGTAATTTAGGATATTTAAATTGTTGTTTGTTACTGGTGGCTTCTCGTTGTAACACCTCAGATAATAAAGCAGAGGACCTGTGCTTGGGTTCTCTGCTGTGCATAAATACACAAACTTGCCCCAGCCCTCAGGTGTTTTAGGTTTCTCAGTTTAGGTTCACAGGTTTGGATGTAAGTGATGTTTTGGGGGGGCAGGGTTTGTTTTAATTTTTTTTTTTTTTTCCCCTATTTTAAGCAAATCCAGTTTTCCATTGACTAACTCATGCTTTGTAGTGAAACAAAACACTTGAATCTCTCCTACTTAAAGAATTAACAGGATTGGGTGACACCAGAATTGGGACCAGTGCTCATTAACGACTTCATTTTCTCTTATTCTCTATGGATTTTCTGGAGGAAGAAATCCTGTTACGGGATTGTCCCATCATATATGAGGAAAAGGTCCATGTAATATCCTGACCGCGTCTTCAAACCCCTTCACAATAGCCCCTTAGACCAGCTCTGCGGAGCTGTGTGCTTCTACAGCAGGCAAAGGACACCCTGTGCTCTGACGGAAACTCGCTGCCGCCCGACCCCCTCCTCAGCCTGCCAGAAGGAAATCAAGAAAGAGGGTGGACAGAAAAAAACTATTTCACCTCTGACTGCCGATGCCCTGCCCTTTGTGGAGCAGAACAAGCCCCTGTTTGTTCTGGCTCTGTTCCTCAGTGCACCTTCAGAAGGTGCAAGGGCTTCTGAAACGTCTTTCTGCTCAGCGGAAAGGAAAGGGAGGTTGTAACGTGAGCACAAAGCAGGCTCCCCAAGTGGAAAGTTAAACCTCCCAACTTCCTGATATGTAAATGCTTGTTTGCTCACACTATTCGTGTAAAAGTAGGATCTCATCTCTAGAATGCGATATGGCACTTCCAGCGTTACTGCAACCTCACATTTCTTCGTGTGCTGGGGAGGTTTCGGAGACACAGTCAGACAAATCAGGAGAGGCCCTGGACACTAAGGAAAGAAAAACCTTAGGAAAAGCAGTGGCATAATGATGGATTGCCAAATATATATTTTTAAAAAAAAGAAGAAAAAAGAAAAAAAAAAAAGAAAAAAAAGATGTCTGTTACTAGCAAATTATAGGACTTCATAATTTTCTTCCCTAAACATGCAGACTCTAGGATTTATATGCCAAATAACTCTGACCTTAAGAAATGGCTGTCCCTACAGACCTGAACTATTTTATGTAAACTTAAGGGTTTTGGAAAGGTATAGCTAAGCTAGTTAATAATATATTTGGTCACTTTGTATCAGAGTCAAGCACAGACCAATGGAAAAAAATGAAATAAAATAAAATAATCTATCAGACTTGCAGATGTGGCCTTTCTGGAAAAGAAAAAAATAAAAAAGTGAATGTAGGTTCACTAAGTTTCAGATTCCTGATGATATATGTTGAGATAATCAGGGAAAACAAGCAGTATTATGGTTCCACCACTTTATGTGACCTGCGTGAACAGCTCAGGTGAGCCAGGGAAAAACAGAGACTGATAAAGCTTTATAAATACCCAGGCAGAAGAAGAAAAGTACTGTGAAATACTTTCATAGACAAACCATGATCTTGAGCAAATTTTCTGCTGGTCAGTGGACAATGATGAAACTTGAACCCAGCATTGATTTAAAGTAGTTTTGCACTTCACAGCTCTGGTATTAAACTGCAGCGAAGTGTCAGCGAGCTGGGCCCTCAATGTTTGAGTGATTATCACTAAGCTGGTAGCTGTAACTGCAAATATGGGGAAGAGTTCTTCCAGATCTACACTTTGTATTGCAGCTGTTTTGAATATTTTTTATTACTTTGTTTTCTTATCCAATTTTTAGTGGCATGAATGACACATTAATTAACCAAATTCCGAATTGGTTAATCCAACAACTGGAAGGCTTATATTTATCATTGTTGAGTAATACTACCCAAATGTCAGTGCTTAGCTTGAAAAATTCCTCTGAACTAGTAAACTAGAGAATAATAAAGATACTATAATTTTATTTTACTAAAATAAACAGAATATTTTCTTAGTTAATTGTTTACATGTCTTACTCCTGTCACTTCTTTCCTTTCATCCCTATTTTTCTTGTTTTTCTTTATTCACATTTCATCTCTTGAACTCCTTATCTCTCTAATCCCTTATCCTTTATGTTCTTGTTTTATCTCTCATTCCACCATTTTATCCCATGTTTCCTAAGCCTATCTCCCTTCCCATGCGAGGCTCCCCAGGCTTTAAATGCCCTCTGAACCCTTTTCCCTTTCCCCCAGTTCTGTACCTTTCTCTTCTCTTTCATTTTCCTTACAGCAATCTCCGCAGAACAATGCTAGAAGTAGAGCTGGCAAGCTGACAAAACAGAACAGTTGGAAAGAAAAGTTTACTCAAAGGCAGGCGTATTTCTTATAAAAAAAATATATATATATATATATATATATATATACATATATATGGGAAGGTGTTGCCAAATCATCTGCTTTTTCAGATGTGAAACTTTTAGCAATGCTCTCTCTGCAGCGCTGATGTGAGGGAAGGAGCAGGAAACACTATCAGGTTGCCAGATGACTTGAGCACAGTTAGGTGGGATTCCTAAGCGCACGTGACAGCAGTAATTCAGGATATTATTTCTTATGTAAAAATAGCTATGCAAAATTAACACAAAGGGTTTGGTATAAAAAGATAAAAGCCAGGAAGCTCAGAGGCTGTGCAGCTCTTTTTATCTCGTTTCATTTTGGTTAGGGGATTGCAGGGAAATGGCAAAAGAGATAGAGAGAGTATTTACATGAAGGCATCTGGGCCAAGGTGTAGTCATGAGAAATGGTTTTTGTGTTGCTGCTTGTCAAATGGCCGATCTGGGTAGGAGGAGGACCTGAATGTAAAGGAGACAACCTTGTGGACACTTGTAGAGAGACACAAAGCTTGAAACGTAAACCTGGAGAAAGTAGGGCTGTGGCAGTCACGTACAATGAGCAGGGGGTGTGGGTGTATGGACAAGAGAAAATTCAGGTGTGATTGCACAGTTTGTCACTGTGGGGTAGGGTAACCCATTTTAGGCTTTGCAACACATACTCTGAGCTTTTCAGAAGTGGAAGGAAGCTTTCCTTCCCCATTAAACCAACCGAAGCTGGAGTGGCTTCAGCTGGCAAATATCTATTAGATTGCATTGATCTATTCTGGATTTGAATTTCACTCCTGAAAATAAAACAGTGATGTGGAGAGAGCTGTAGATGGGATTTCTATTCCCACCCGCACCAGCCAAACTGATGACCCTGAGCCTTGACTTGCATTCCTAATAGGACAGACCTTCTTTTGTAGGAATTCTTTAACACCTGTAGGTTATGCGTTCAATTAGCATCTATATCCTGAACTGAGCCGAGTTGCACAAGCTTTGAAAAAAGTAACAACCAAATGGCTAATTAGGTCAAATTTGGGGCGTATCAAACTTGACAGTGTCTGGCTTACATCACTATGGATTTACATAATGGAACTTAACAGCGCTGAAGAGTCTGTTGTGTCAACCCTGATGACTGTAAGGAAGGATTTTTTAGTATTTTTTTTTTTTTTAAATAAAATATTCACTCAGAAGAATATGCTCCCAATAAATATTTCATCTGTCCTGTGCTGTGCCTATCACTGCTCATTACCTGGGCTACCACCACAGTAGTATTTCAATCAGTTATCTTATTTTTCAGAACTCAGTAATCAACGTCAGCAACCAATTGTTTAACAAATTTCCTCTTTAAAACCAAAGCTATTTTTCAGCTCCATCAAAGCTGTTTTTTAACTGCAAAAGCCTGGGAGGGAAGTCAAAAACCATGAGGACTCAAGGTAAATTACCCTGGCAGTCTTTTACAGCGATATCACCTATGATCAGCAAGCAATAAAACAACACAAAACAAAACAAAATCTTAACTTAATAAAGTTTTATATTCTTACTGTGGCTTCCTCTGTCTTCTAGCAGCCCATCCTGTACATCAAAGGTCACAAAGAACACAATGAGTCACTATCAAAACCAAAAGAATGCTTCGTGAACAATTACTATACATAAATTGCACCCTGGTATTTCATTTCTGTGCCAACTCACAGTAATACAGCCCATTTCCTCTTCACTTTTTTTTTTTTTTTTTTTCCTGCAGCTTTTGTCCATACTAGCAAACAGCTTTGTTACTCTGCTTGCAGAGCTTATTATTATTATTATTATTATTTTCGTGTACTTATACCTTTGCCTTTTTGAGTACTGGGCAGCCGTGGCATGGAGCCTTTTGCTGCAGTTCTTGAGGCTACATTTCTTTGGTGTCAGTTGTACAGAGTCCACAACAACACTGTAACGTTGCCAGGCTTTGTAGCCAAAAACATCATTAGGAATACTGAGAGAGTCCCCTCTGAAACCCCGAATCAAAGTGCCCCCCAGAGAGAAATCAACTGTACATTAGCTCATGCCTAGCAGAGCAACTCAGCACCGTGCAGCTGTGAAACCTGTGCAGATCCCTCAATACGGGCTGTTGCTGGGAGGACTGTCCTCAGGATCCATTAACCCAGCTCAAAGGCAAGCACAGCACCTTGCAGTCTTTTAACACCACGCATGTGGGGACAAAAAAAGGCCTTCTGTGCGGAGTCAGAAATATCTTAGCAATCATCAGCCTTGACATTTCGTTTCATACCGCAGTCCCCAGCTTTCCTACTTTTGACAATACCATGTGTCCATGACTTTTGCTACAATCGCCTGAACAACAGAGGTGTTCATTCACTTATAGTAGAGCATCTGAGAAATAAAAAAACCTTTAAAACTTTTGCTGAATAAATATTGAGAGGTCAAATAAAATAGAACTGTTTTTCAGAAGGCACAATTTGCGTATGTGTGTGTTTGCAATTAAGTAATGAATGAACGACTAGATTTATATTGTCATTGTGTGATTACCTACGCATTTGGATTCTGCATGCTGGTCAGTTTTTAAGCAGTCTTCTGATTAATATTTATTGTCTTTAACAACCAATATTATGGACTAGAAAGTTGTGATGACAAGTAGCAACAACTGGCATTCTCTCAACAATTCCACAATAAGAAAAGAGGGAAGTAAGATAATATCAGCCAGCTTCCTTCTGAAGAGGTTTGGTTAAATCAGAATTTTTCATTAAAAAAAATTACAAAGCAAAAACACATCAGACTACTATTCTACCTAGCATGGGAGGAAGATAGCAGATATTTTTAATGTTCTGAAAATAATCACATCCTATTGCACCCAGCTCTAGTAAAAGGTACGTTGAAGTGAAACACTGTTTTTTTTTGCTGGTGGTGGTGTTTTTTTTTTTGCCTCTTACATTGTGAGAATCATCTGAATGCCTTTTGCTTCAACTCATGATAACAGAAAGAATCAAATGTGGTTTTGGTATGTACACTGCTAGCTCCTCTGGCTTTACACTGAAATACAAGACTTGCAGTCAGGCTTTGATTTTTCTGCTGCTAACATTCAGATCAACTACTGACATGAGGGGGACTACAAGAAGGGAAATTAACTGTTCTTAAATATATTTCACAAGTTTGGAGCCTATTTTGATTGTTTCATCCATTATTGACTATGTGTAAACTTGCATGCATTTACCCATGCGCCTCCCAGTTTTCAATCTGAAAAAAAGGAGGTGGTAGCACTTACATATCTTTGGGGATTAAGATCTAATCCTGGAAGGGCTCCAGGCTGGCAGCATCTTATACTCATAAAAAGCACCGCTAAAGCAATTGTGAATAGGCATAAGTACCAGCAGGTCCTTACAAGATTGGGATATATTTTTAAAATGCTATTCTGGGTGAATGTTACCATGTAAACCTTATAAATTATTAATTGATAATAAAAATGGAATGTATTTGGCATCCATGAGTGAAAGCTTCTATAGGAGGCTAATTCATAAATCTTTCTGGAGCCAAATTTCAGAAAGCATTTGTAGTTCTGCACATTCGTGGTTGATTAATTTTGCAAACTTGCATATACACATTTAATCTCCATTTTGCATATGCTTACACCTATCGGCAAATTACAAACTGCATGTGTGCTGTAGCATTTGCATACAGCCAAAGAGAAGACTCACTTCAGCAGAGGGACTTTTTACAAATATGACCTCTTCTAAGTTATACAAGTAAAATATAAAAACCTCTCCGTCACTTAGAATGTAGAGCAAAAGTGGTGATGAAAGTGCTTGCTCGTGATTGAGAAAACAATACATTCTTCAGTCCTCCCATGCAAAGAAAATCTCTGCTTTTCTCGATTTTCTCCTTCTCTCACGCTAACTCAATGTGGGTGGGAAGCAGCAGAAACAGAAAGGGTCATGTTTGCTCCTCAAAATTTGAAGATGGTGTTTTTTTCCTTTGCCACAGATGCTCCATGCTCATCAGTTGCTGTGTACTCCTGAGAAAGAAAAGAGAGAGAGAAATTGCCAATAACATTGGTAACCTTAAGTGTAGGCATGCATAAAAATTTGCTGAAAATTGGGTTGTGGTACATGTTCTTATTTTAGATTTGCCCTTGTTAACGTCTTTTTAATAAACAGGTGCATACACTTCCCCAAGCTGTCACTGTTGTTTACCCAGTCTGTACACTTTATAAATCTACTAATGGAATAGACCCAGTCATCCTAAGGATCTGTTTTAATAAGCTAGAGTCTCAAAGTTTTCAAGAAAATACTTTCTGGTAATATAGCCCTGCTGGCAGAGTGGATACAAGCTTTGCAAGGTTTGCTTTTAAAGATAAGAAGCATGTGACACAATTTCATTTGTTAGTTCAGCACAATGTAATATACAGAGCTTCATACACACTTGACATTCAGATTAGCAACAAAGTGGGATGGATACAGGGAAAACGAAATTAAAAGGTCTAAGAAAGGTGGAAAAGACTTTTTCTAGTGGAGTCTGAAATCGAAGGCATACTCCCTCCTGAGTGCCCTGAGCACTGCGGTGTAGATTGAGGCTTATTTTCGCTAGCTCAGCTTCTATCTGCATGAAAGTTTCCTTCTTTTCTCCATCTCTTGACCCAGGCAGAATGGCCAGTCACTAGACAGGGAGACACTATTTTGATTCCTACTGAGTGGAGAATGATTTTCAACTGAAATCTCCAACTTCTTTGCAAAGTGCTTTACCCATTAGGTGATTATGCACAACGTAGCTCACTCGGAGAAGCAACAGCTATAAAAGGCTGTCCTCAGAAAAGGCTTCTACATGGTGAATCTGGAAGGGATGAAGGAGCCTTCCCACAGCCTTGACTCGGTCGCTGTCCATATTAGAGTCTTTCACGCACTGTCAGAGGTCACGTAAAGGGTCACCCAGTTGTCTGACACTCCCTAGCTTTCATTCTGGATCCCACTGAGGGGACCAAACGTTTGCAGCTGCAGTGCAGACCCTAACTTTTGCCAGTACAAACCTCATTCACTGGGTTTATCCCACAGTTCTTTGAGAGCAGCAGCTGTAAAGAAACTAATAGTTACAGTCAATATATTAGAAAGATTAATACAATAGTAATTACCTTGCTATTGAAATAGGTAAATAAGTTAAAGGTATGTAATTAACTGTAGCTTCATCTCATGAGCTTTTAAATTGCATCACTGGAGATCAGTATTGTCCGATCGTAGACAGCAAACAGTAATTGCTGAAATTTCTTGTAAGTAATACCATGGGAAGAGTTTCTGTACTTAATTCTTCACTGGAGGTGTCAGCTCGATAGCCCTAGAGAATGTAATCTATAATATTTATCTCCAGAGAAGTTGGGGGAATGGAAGTAGGAAAATAAACTTTCCCTGTCTCATCGAAGTTATCGCCGTTTCTCAGGGTTGGATGGGTAACTCCACGCTTCCATATTTCACCTTCCTAGATGCACCACCAGTAAAGCAGCCGTGGAGAGATTTCTGCAGCACAGAAACCTCTTCCACGACATATTTGACTGAGAACTCTCACATGTTAAAAGAAAAGCTACCTATGTTGCTACCATATGGTGAAAATGTCTATCCATCACCAACCTGGTCTGTACTCAAGTCTGTCATCTCCATGTGAGAAATTATACACATACATAATGCAGTATAAATACCTGAAGCTCTCCAGCGCCGAACAGCCTATTTTAAAGCAACTGAACCTAGAGCTTCACACGGCTTCGCACGGTTATGAGTTGCACAGTGCCTCATTAGGTCAAAGCTCCTCGAGCAGCCGCGATGCGGGTCTGAGTGGTGGTGCTTCACACGGAACAGCGCTCACGGTGCAGGCTTCACTGTGAGCATTATTCTTGCTGGGAAAAAGGGAAAAAGAAAAAAAAAAGAAAAAAAGAAAAAACCTTTACAGCAGCAAGACTGGGTGTAGGACAGATAGAGTGATTTGCGCTGAAAAAAGTTACTGAGGGGCTCATTAGAGGCAAAGTTATTAGGCCAAGCAAACAGTTAATCCCTGTCACACAGAGGTAACGGAGTTGCCAGCCTTGAACTCTAAATTAAAGGCACTCTCTGAGCGCAAGAGAAGTGACTCTTTTTTGCAGCTTCCTCAGTACCATCCGTCTACCATAATGCTGTGGTCTTTTTCTTTCTTTAAATTCTGGGCTCCAACTAATTACTGGCAGGAAGTGCCTATTTTTATGCCATTAGTATGCAAATGAGTGAGAAGTAGAAAAATATTCTAAAGGAACTGTTACAATATCTGTCCACAGATTACTCGCCAATTAGAACATGGGATTAGGGCTGCGGGACCCCGAAAGAGTATGGCCAAAGTCTTTCTGCTTGGGTGCCTAAAGTTTAATTTCAATGGGAACTGTATATACACGGTGCTTTTCCTAGAAAAAAAAAAAAAAAAGAAAAAAAAAGGGAAAAAAAAAATCAAGCCTAAATTGCCTGCTTACAAATTAGCACTTCTACGCTTTAAAAATGAATGCCTCCACTTCCTCGCCTCAATTTTTCTATCCATAAATTGGGGATAAAACATCCTGTTTGTCTGCGTTCCAGCACATGCTGGGGACAAATCATTCAGCTGGACTGGAGTTCTCCTCATTTCTCACTCTGTGTGACAATAGCTGAAAGATGAAGCCTTTTATTTATAAAAAAAATATTTATAAGCTGGGTGAAAAAATATTAAAGCCTTTCAGATCTTACAATTTCTGCCTAGTTAAAAAAAAAAAAAAAAAAAGTATCTTGGCCTTTCCATAGCTTGATAGTATCAGGAATCTCAGAGGCGGATGAGAGTGGAGAACTATTGAAAAGTAACTTTATTAGGCTTTTTGAACCTAGAAAATTGTGAAACAAAACGCTTCTTATTGCAAGGGTATTTCTCATGCAAATCAGCCTTCTCATCACTCTTATAGTAACTGATTAGCACATGTAGGAAAAAATATAATCCCTCAAGCTGCTGTTCTTGACTTTTCTCACAGTTGTACTCTTTGGAAATTTTGCTTTATCAGTCCATTAGATGTTACTCATTTTGACTTCCTATTAAAAAGTTTACATCTACATACCAAAGATAACACTATGCTCAACTGACTCAGCGTGACAAACATTCCTTCTCTGAAAAGTTTTGCTTGAGAGGCTTGTTATTCATTCTGGCCAGACAACAGGGTTTACAAAACAGGATGTAATGGTAACACCTGCCCGCTATCCCACCGGAGTTACAACACCTGAAAAGACTTGATTTATGATGGAAAGCAACACACACCTTTTATTCATATATAACTGATAATGTGCCTGTTTTTCTGTTTGTTCCTTGTGCTTCTGTCATGAGAGCATCCTTGCAGTTTCCCCCTCTCTTTGGAAGGTCAGACGTGGTGCTTAGGGACGTGGCTGAGTGGGTGACGCTGGTGGTAGGGTGCTGGTTTGGACCGGATGGTTTTGGAGGTCTTTCCCAACCTTAATGACTCCATGATTCTAACCCCCTCAGCTACAACCCCTTGCTGTTCCCCCACCTCCCCCTACATCCCACACGGCCGAAGAGCCCTGCTGCTGGCTGCCTGACCAACAGTTCCCTCATGTTTTCCCCGCGTCCCCCCTGCCCCCAGCTTTCTGCCCCCAGCTCCAGCCCGTTTCGGGCTGCGGGCAGGACTGCGGCGACACATGCGGGGAGCCCCGGAGGCGGTCAGGACGAGGGGGACCGGGGCCGTTCCGCCACCGCCACCCCGACTCCGTCCCAAACCCCTCCGGAGCGGCTCCCCCCTCAGCCGCCGGGGCTGCCCCGGGCGATGGCGGCGGCGGCCCCGGGCGGAGGAAGGAGGGGGCCCGGCGGGCGGCAGGGGGAGGCCGGCTCTGCTGCGAGGGAGGGGCCGGCACGGCGGCGGGGCCGGCGGTCTCCAGGCGGCAACGAGGAGGAGGAGGAGGAGAAGGAGGAGGAGGTGAGCTCCCTCGGGGTGGGGTAAGCAGCGGGGCCGCCCGAGCGAGGCGGGCGGGAGGGAAGGGGTCAGCGCGGCGCGGCGGGGCGGGCGCTCGGCCCGGCGCCTGCGGCCGGGGGGAAGAGGGCCGGCAGGGGCCGCGGGAGGAGCGGGGGGCCCGGCCCCGGAGCCGGCTCCGCGGGGGGAAGGAGGGAGGGAGGGAGGAAGAAGGGAAAGAGGGAGGAGAGGCGGCCGGGCCGCCTGACATGGCTGCGCGGCCGCGCGGGTGGCGCTGCCGGGAGCCCCCAAGATGGCTCCGCGGAGGGGCAGCGGGAGCGGCCCGGCCGGGCAGGAGGGGCTGTCTGTCTGTCTGTGCGTCTTGTCTGTGTGTCTGTCCGTGTATGGGGCTGCCCCGGGGGGTGCCGTGGGGTGCCGCCTCCCCTGCGGCCCTAACATGGCCGCCCGCAGCTGACTGCCCGGGCCGGGGCTGTGGGCGCTCGGCGTGGGCCCGGCCCTGAGGGCTGCGGGGTCCCGGCGCTGTGCGAGCCCCTGCCCCGGTTCTGTCAGCGTTCCTGGGGGCGTTGTTCCCAGATACACACGTTATTTTCCTTAAAAAATACTACGCAAAGAAGGGACTGTCTCTTTTTTGTAAGCCTGTGTGGAGCGAGCTGCAAAGCTTGGACCCGGTTTCCATCCCAGTGTCACTATAACGCCATTAAAACATTAATATACAAATCTAGTTACAGAGCGAAAGCCATCAGGAGTGACCTACTCACTTTGCAGTGACCTAGGGCCATGCTTTACAGAACAAGGCAGGAAAAAGACCTCAGTTGTGCAAAATGTGTAGATCTTCGGATTTTTTTTTTTTTCTTCCCCTTTTAGGCTTAAAAACGTCATGTGACAGAACACCTCACAGTAGAGGAGCTGCTTCAATGCACTTTGCGAACGAATCCCAACTTCGGGAAAGTGTGTCTCAGATGAATGAGACTTGGCAGGTCTGCACAAATCTTTTAACACATGACTGTGTGATGATTGGAGTAGCAGGCTGGGGGGAAAGAAACCATTTGAGGTGCAAATGCATGCACTTTTTTTTCCCTTTTTTTTTTTTTTTTCAAGAAGTAGGGGGCAAGAGTTTGAAAGAGGAGCAGCTCCTGTAGGAGAAGCTTACTTTGTGGTAGGATTTTCTGGTTCCTGAGAATTAGATGTGCGTTACCGTGATTCAGAGTTTAGCACAATAGTCAGGTAAAGATGAGTAGCGGATTTTAGTGTGGCTTATAACAATGGTTTGGCATAATTAAATAGAGCTATTTTATTGGACTCTATTAACCTGGTTAACCTTAAATCTTAACAATGACAGGGTTTTCATGTAAAGAGCCTCCATACAAAGTGCAATATTGAATTTTAATTGGAGCTTTCAAGACCTAATGTAGAGTGTATTCTTTTGCTTCATCTTTTTTTTTTTTTTTTCCCCACTTCTAAGAAGTCCAGGCAGAGTTAAAATGCATTGGAAGAGTACTTTCTGACGTAAGTTTAAAAGCTATGAATCCAGATCAGATAAATCAATTAAGGACAGATTTTTTTAAAATGATTTTTTTATTTATATACATACGGCATGTGAAAGAGGTGAGGATCACTCTCACTACTGTCATAGCTCAGTCTTTACAAAGTTACTGAACAGTTTGCCAGTCTAAGTTTTAGTTGGCCAGTAGAGAGAAATGGTAGAACCCAGGAGACAGCCCCGCTGTCCAGCTCAAGGCATCGGTGCTTTACAGGCATAGTACAAAATTCATCCCTCTGCTGATAGATGCGCAGTTTGAACTCTAACTTGGTAGTGTTTTTATGGCTGTTGTCAATTATTGCCTTTAAAGTATTGCAGTAAAGCCCTGGAGAGGCAAGAATGACACAAACTATTGGCAGATTGTTCTTCTCTTAATGTGATATGAGGAAACATCTCCTTAATTGCAGTGTCTTAGGGAAGTGTTGGGAAGGGGTGAGCTGGACGGAAAGGAAAAATAATAGCATCAAAGTTTCAGAGAAGAGAATAATGTGCAAGAGGTAAGGGGTGAGGTAACTTGTCAGTAGTGACCAAGAGCCTAAACCCAACACAAAGCTGAGTTCAGCAGGCTCGGCATCCGATGCACTCTGCAGACACTGCTGTGGCCGTGTCAGTCGGCAGGCTGCGGCCCCAGGTCCATGTGCCTGTTAACTAACTGCTCATCTCCTCGCACTACCTGCTGCAACTGGCACTGTTGTGTCGTCATGCTCAGAGCTTCCCGAGTACCTAAGGTGCAGCCGAAACACGTCATTTATGCTGCTCAGTCACTTAGCCTCCAGTGTAAAAGTTATACAACTTCCTTGAAGTTGTTTTAAAACCAAAATAGAGACATATTTCAAAGACCTGTTTGGCTGTAGGCCCATTCTAGAGTGGCCGGTAAAAGTAATAAACTATCCTCAAACATTTCTGCTCAATAAAATTTGAGAACATGAAAACAAAAAAGTTCCTGTTTTAGCTTGTTATAAATGTTTTCTTCAGCCTACGGCTGCTGTTGTAGACGTTGACCGTAGCTAAAAGAAGAGCCAAGTACATTGAGCTCTTCGGGCCTCTGGTCCTGTCTGCACCGTGAACCTCTGTTATTCTGTAATTTCCATCAGAGCTGTGAGGGTTTACAGTCCCTGAACAAAATCCTGCATGGGCAAAATATCTAGGTAGACATTTCTCTCATCAAAACAGCCCTTGACCAATGTACTTGGTTTCACCTGGGGCTCCTGGAGCCTGCGGGAGCTGAACGGCTGTGGTAAGCTGTGGTCACGCCAAGCTCTTCCTGATGGAGGGATGGCTTCAGCAGCATTTGATGTCCTTAAATTCCTTACTGTTGCTGCATGTACCTGGAATGTAGATTATTAAAAACAAGAGAAAAAGACTCATACACAGCATTGTTTGGCTTTGCAAGATGGGAGTATGTTTATACAACACAGTGCTACATAGTCCAGCTTGGGAGATCCGTTGAGATAAGGCCTTGCTGTTGCAGCAGCCGATATTCTTGTGTCTCGTCTCTCTAAGTTGCAAAGAGGAGGTCTTGTCCAGAGACGTGAGTTCTCAACAGGTTAAATAATTCAGTGCAAGAATTGCTGTTTCTCTTGGATCCCAAATAATGTGCTCAGAAGGAACCTGCCTGTTAAATACAAACATCTATTCCTGTGCGAACAGCGTTGTGTTCTGTTGTGAGAAAATACTCTGCGGTTAGATTCTAGTGATACTGGTATAAATAATGGGGCCATAATGTTGTCTGGTCTACTGAGTGTTTATGCATACGGCTGATCGTGAGCCGTTAGGTAGTGAGAGAAGTAACAGAACCAAATGGTTGGAAAACTTGGAAGGAGCAGGTATCTCGTTCATTTTAGACTAGTTGGATAACTTAGTAATACTGCAAGTTTAACAAAACAAAAAAAAAGTGGAGAATGAACTCTAGATATGTGTGCAAGGTTCTTAGGAAGCCATGCAGCAGCCTGCTGCATTTTAGGAGCACATTAGCTACCAGGGTTGTTTTTTTTTTTCCATTTGTATATGAGAAACGTCCTCTGCTGAGTTTGTAAAGCAGGAAAATATTCTGGATTTTGGGCAGCAGAAGAGTTGAGGGGGCTTCTGAGAGCTGCCTGCCCCTGTCCCAGCCGTGGTGCTGCTAGCAGCAGCAGCGCCATGCCTTGGTGCTGGAAGGGTGCGTGGCATGGGATGGCTTTAACATACACCTGCCCGTGCTGCTGCACGTCGGATGTGAAAGTAAAAATAAATGTGTGAAGCACCAGACAGAGAATATGAAATCGAAATCTGAGAACCACATCTTCAAGCTGTCTGTTGCCATAAATCCTCGGCCATATATACATGGGAGCACGTGTAGATGTTCTGTCGTTGAGCTGCGGTGTTTGCTGTAGGCAAGTAGTCACGGGTCAATTTAGAAATGACAGTACGTAAGGGAAGCCATTACTTCAGGTCGCTGGTGTTTTGGGTATGTGCAGCTCTTCGATGTCTGAGTGAGAACTGAAGCAATATCTAAAATTAACAAAGGAATATGTGAAATTAATGTCAAGATGCAGACCTTGGAGGAAAACGGGCAAGGGCAGCCACTGAGCGTGGTGTGGTGTGTTCCCCTGAATTGTCATTTCTTAGGGCACAGAAAGAACACAAACAGCTGAGACTTTTAAATCCTAAAGTAAGTTAATGTTATAGAAGAAAGATGTGTTACAGAAGAAAGATTTGATTTAGATGTGTGCATATTTATACATATCAACTATAAATGTGAAAATTAATACGGATGTGATTAGCAAAACTTCTGTCATTGGCAGTTCAGATACAACTAGGTTTAATAGCATTTCCATGCCTTAATTTTGCTGAATCGTTATAAAAACTGTTAAAGAATGAATGTTAGGTTTTAAAACAGAAAAGAGGAATTTAATCAATTTTACATCTGAAAGCATATTTAAGTTTCATCTATCCAGGAGTGCACCGCTGTGGCTTTACCTGCTGTTTTCCAGCGTTGTTCCAGGATTATTTCAGGTGCCATTTTGTGCAACAGGTTACCATGTTGATGAGGCTCAGTGCTAAAAGCATGACACTGCCACAGCTGTGGGGGGAAGGCTTTCCCCCGAGGGGTGCAACCATGGTCTGCAAAAAGGTTATGTTGGCCATGCCTCTGGCAACAGAAAGCTCAGTGATCGTGGTCTGGAATAAAACACCATTTGTCTCGTGGGTGCATATGAAGCTTATAACTGCTGTGCTTTAGATTTACTCATCCAGAGTGCAAGATTCCTTTCCTAATTATTATTAGGAGCTGTCACTTGGGGGGGGAGAAACCCCTTATGTTCATGCCTAACTAGTTGGATTCAGATTTAATATGATGCAGTCTTTTATTCCTCTTTGGGATGGAAGATTTACTGAACTGATGGTCTGTGATGGGCGTTACTCACACCAGCAGGATTCGGTGGTCAAGTGTGTTGGAGTGGAGGATGAAGATCTCGCTGTAGCTCTTGGTTATTTTTCTCAATCTGAAAAGACAAAGAGAAGTTTTGCCTTCAGAGAACTGAGACTTGTGGTTCCTCCTTGTAAGGCCTAATAAAACACATGTAAGAGAAACAGAACTGTTTTGAAGTCTTTGTGTGGAAGAACTTGAAGAATATCACAAAGTTTGGTGCAGAAGTACAAGAATAAATGTTTATAAATCCTGAAAAACTGGAGCGATCAGCAGTGGTGGCATGTAACTGTAGTGGCAGGATACTTGGAAGAAAGAGCAGTGAACATAGCTCCATTTTGGGGGTCAGTTCTAAGAAAACATTTTCTTCTTGTCCTTCCCAATTGGATTGCTTTGGAAAAAAAAAAGCCTCAAAGTTATGCATTATTTAATCATTGTAGATTATTGGACAGTGTAGGTCTTGATTCTGTTTTCATAGTGGTTTATTTACCAGTTCACAACTTTGTAAATAAAGCACAAATAGCGTCCTTGTTGCCTTGTGAAAATGAGGTGTTTTTTAGAAATCTGTTCCCTGGTACGTATAATTAAGCAAGTGCTTTCTGAGAAGCACCATAATTTCCATCACTTAAAAATTAAAATCTTCTAATGAAGCACAGATCCTCATTTCGGCTGATGCTCAGCATCATATTTCCAGTGAATCTTTTTGCCTTGATGCTTACTTTACATACAAATATTCCAGGGAAAAAAAAATCAGAAACTGGTTGGACATCGTGCATATTTTATTCTCTAGTTATTCCCAAGGTGTTTGCAAGGAACATGCTGCAGGAAGACTTTGCCCAGTAAGTAATCCAGGGAAATGCTCAGTTCTGAGACTTCTCAGTTGACATGTTGGCCGTTCACCTTGTCTGTTGGATTGCTGTTCAGTACAGTAAATTTCTGCTTAGTAAAAAAGTTGGGGATGAATTGAAGGTCTCCAAGTAAGCAATGTCATCTTGTTGGCCTTAGAGGGCAATTTCCTCTCCTGATCTGAAAACTTTTAGAGGAAATGTGCTTTTGTTATCATTAAGTCAGTTTTCTTTTTGCCTGTGATTTAAATGTGGAAGCAGGATTTATGGAAATGACTGTAGGGTAGCGCTGGCCTAATTAGTCATTATTTCGGGCAAGGCATACAAAATTGGTCTTTGTTGTGCCTAAAACTAATAGTGTGCTTTGTATTTAATCTGTAGGTCTTTTGTAAAACAAATGATCGTGCTAAGAAGTGCAAAACATACACATTTAAAGTCTTTCTAATATTTGGCATGCTGTTCCAGCGAGTCATTCAGGTTTTCAGTTGATGGTTAAATTTATTAAAGGTGGGCTCTCTCTCCCTGAGAAACTATGTAATTATCTGTGTATTTGTAAAAACAAAGTATATTTTTTAAAGAAGAAGCAGTAGCTGAACCGGAATTTGCAGTGGCGATTTTGGAATTGAATGTGGATTTTGTACTGGTGCCTATTTGAGGATTAAATAGAAAACACCGCAATGCCTTATGAATGTGCTAACACCTATTACGAGGTTGCCCAGAGAACGTTAGTGTTGTTGGCGTGGTATGGTCACCGTTGGGCTGAGTTACGGCTCTTACAGGTGGGTTTTCTCTTTTTTTGGGCCTTACTGGGGTGAATTACTGCAGCTTCATGGTAGCTGTGACATTACTGTTCACGCTGTGAATTTGATTCCATAGTAAAATGAGTATTATGTTGTCCTTTTAAGTTGGCTGTCAGCAGAGAGCGGAGAAGCTGCACTTAGAGCATCTGCATGCAATCTTTGCGACAAGCAGGACCCTCTGGAAAGCTGTTACTGTTGGGGCAGAACTAATCATTCCTTGTGAAATTATATAAGGAGAATTAGCTCTGACTCTACCTCATTTCCTTTCATACTGCTGTGAAAATAAGCTTGGAAACGTCAAGCCTTCCCTCCTTGTTTCTCTGTCCTAAGCGCTTTATTAAGTACTTCTTTTTGTTAACGCTCTAAACAAAAGTACCTGCATATATTTCTAGATGCTGATGGGACTGGCATCCTCGCCCAGCTGGGCAGCTCGAGGTTTCCTTCCGAGGACAGGACTTCCAGGTTTAGTTGCCGTTGCCTTCTCAGTGCTTTGCCTTTATTTCCCCGGTGGATCGTTCCGAGTACTTCATATTTAAGGTAGCACGCTTGATGTGATAGAAAATTGTCAATCATGGGCTGCCTTGGCTACTTAACAAAAAGAGATATCAAAAGGCTGCTCGGAGCTCCGAGGAGCAGCAAAGTCACCTGCTGGTTTGCCTGGCGGGGGCCTGAACTCCTCCAGCCTTTACGTTTAGAAAAGAAAACTCAGATCTCAGGAGGTCAGCCAGCCACAGAGCCCTGCACCGCGTGCGTGAGTGCACAGCGCCCACCACAAAGCGAGCTAGGTACGCATGGACATGTCTGACACGTTCACCTTAACCACGTCTGAAAAACACCCGGCGAGGACTGTAACCCCTCTATAACCTAACCCGTTGCTTAACCCTCCGGAGAGGTAACATATTTCTTCTTACTTTTTTTCCCCCCAACCACTTAAGCTTCTGTGTTCCTACCCCTGCCCTGGCTTTTGCAGCAGTGGGGTCTGATCAGCTGTTCTGTAACTGCTGTTACTGTATTATGATCTTATCATCCTTTTGCGTAGGACGCTCCTGTTAATGCAAGTCTGAATGAAATTTCCACTTTTTGCATCTAATTCAGGGTTAAAACCCCGCTTTGGTTATGAGGCTTTATTGCTTAGTCCTGCTCATTTCAGTTCTGACAGCTTCCCAGAAGGCTTGCAGCCTAAGATTTTGCAAGTATATTGGTCATCATCAAAGTAACAAAAATATTAAATAATACTGCACTGAGATGCTGTTTTCTAGAATTCAGCTTAAATGACTTATCAGCTTCACAGCAAACCCTGGCCAGCTGATAGGAAGGCAGCCCTGCCCAGGCTGCGCTCGTTTTTCCTTCACAATTGGAAAAAATCCTCGAGTGCTTACAATTTCTCAGGAAGAGAGAAGACTTTAAATTATTCAATGCACAGACCAAGAGGGTGAAAATAAATAAATAAATAGCTTATTATGGTAAAGTTCCTGGTACAAACCTGTTTGATGAATATGGGATCGTGGAATGGCTGAGGGGACGTGTCCCCAGCTACTCTATCGTCTGCAGGACCCTTGCTCAGATGTCTCCGTGTCTGTCCCGTCCTGGACGGACTGGAGCTGGAGAAACTGGTATCTTGTAGCTGTTAGGTGTGTATGGAGGAGATGTTCAGTGAGGTAAGAGAAAAAAGCTGCGAGGACGTTTACGGTGGTCTGCACACCTGGGTCAGCAGATGGGCCTTGAGAAGGATGTGTGCAAGTCACCTGTAATGAATTGGATAAATACGTACCTGCGTGCCTATGTGTCTGAGTACCTTGAGATGCATCTTTTATGGCTATTAGATCCACAGTTAAAAAAAGAAAAAGTAGTCTTTGATCAAGCAGATGTAAATATTTGAAAGCGATGCTAGTTTGTGGATCATGTAGAGAAGGCAGGGGGAGGTAGCTCTGCTTCAAAACCTTTTTTTTCCTTGTGACTTGCTTGGAACATAATCTGCAGGCATTTTGCTTTTATGTTAGCGTTCCAGCACACGTGATGTGAATAGAAGCTGTCCTCTGCGTTCGAGTTTCCAAAAAGTTCCTGTGTCCGGGAGGGCTGCAGGACGACCCGCCTGCTGGCTGCAGGATTTCCGGCCTTCCAGGAGTAGAAGTGGTGCAGATGAGGCATCCTTCGAGGCTTCCCAATGCTTTTGCTTAGATTGTAAAGCTCTTCCTTATTAGGCCCACAGGAAGCACTTCTCCTGTAGAGCAGCCAAATCGGTATCGTCATTAAATACTTCTTGTCTGACTCTGATGGCAGCTCCTCTCTGTGGTGGCAGATTTGGGAAGCCTCTGCGATTGCCTCTGCGTTCTGCCTAGCTGAGTGCGCGGCCTCTCCATCTAACTGCATGGTAATTTCTGACCTGGAAGCTGGGATGGAAACTGAACAGTTTTTAGAGGATTGGTCACCTTTTTTTTCCTTAAATTAAGCTCTCTAGTGCAAAAAATATGGGATGTCTAAGTTGGGAGCTCCATTAGAACTTAAGCTAGAATAACAGACAATAATAATAATAAAGCCTTGTCATCAGACAACATAAAATTATTTTTTAAATTTATTTACCCCTCTGCCAACTGTGTTCTTGCAAAATGGGTCTTTGCCCTCAGTTTATTCTCAGCAGCAGCTGCATTGGTTCCTGGGTTATGTAAACGCCCGCACGTTCCTCTCTGGGATGTTAAGAAAATTCTGCCCTTTTCCATCATCTCCAAGCAGTATCCGTGTGTCTGCTTTCTGATCTCAGGACCCTCCTGTTTCCATCGGGCTCCCTGCTTGCTGTGCTTCGCCTCTGCTGTCGAGTCCCGCTCTCGGAGGCTGTGCCAGGTGAGATGTGCTTGCTTTCTTTCCCTTACAGGAGAGCTCCCCTGACCCGTCGTGCAGCGTGGGGGAAGAGGCGAGCAGGTGGCCTTTCCAGCTCCAGCTGGAGCCTCTCTGAGGGGACTGCACGAACACAGCCCCAGGCAGGTACGCTTTGTGAGAGTTCAACAGAAAATGCCTACTTCAGAAATGGAGAGGTATCCTACTGTAAGTTCACGAACATGTTCCGCAGAAGTGGCAGCCTGTAAGTAATGCACTAAAAGAGGAACTGGATGAAACATGAAGACAAGTTCCAAATGAGAAAAGCACATGGTTTGCATTATTTCCTTCATGCTTGGTTTTCATGTTGGTGTCATCATAACACGAATGAATATGGCTTTTCCCTCCGAGCAGTGTTTAAAATCTGATTACCTGAATTATTTATGTTCAGTGTTCAGAAATACTTGAGGAGTTTTATTCTTTGAGGTAGCTGTTCATTCAGTTGTTATTTTGGAAGTTGATCAGTGTCTTCCATTCCAGACCATCCTGAAAGAAGTTCCTAAGCATTATGGATGTTTTAATACTTCATTTGAAAATACAGACTTTGAAAGTGTAGTTATTAAACTCTGTTCAAGATGCAGAATCTCTCCTGTTCTCTAGTATTAATGGTACAAGTTTGGAAGTCCTGGTTTCACTGAAGGTAGGGCGCTTTGTTTGTAAGTAGCTGCTGAAATAAATTACCAGTACAAGAAACCATTCTGCTAATAAGTGAGGGATGCCTGGAGTTGGCTCTGCTAACAGAGAGAATTTAATTCATCCATCATCAGGGATGATGTTTCTTAGCAACACAAAGTATTTTCACCCAGGGCGCTTTCACGAACTTTCACATTTTTCTTCAAATGCAGCCTTGGTAGTATTTCATATGACCTGAAGTTCGTCCATCTGTCCTGAAGGTCCCAATACTTTTCCCTTCCCTCCCATGATCAAGTGATCCGATGCATGTTTTTTTTCAGCTTAATGATACACAAGTTGACTAGAGAATCATTTCGCATGTCAGATTTTTCAGAGGGTTCTGGGAAATTATTTGCTGCTCTGTATAGCAAAGCTAACAGTTATTGAAAATGTGTTATAGTTTCATAATAAAACAGATACGAAAAATATTGGCTTGGGAACTAACTAAATGCTTTCTGATAGCCATAGCCTCAAGGGGGATACTTGGATCATTTGTAATAAAGGGCTATCTTTGATATCTTTTGGTGAATTGACTAGTATTCTGTTTAGATGATAATTTCTGAAAAAAATGGCTTGATACACTGTGTAGTGTTATCAAATTGTTTGGGTGCAAAAATTGCCTTAATGTATGGGCAGGGTTTTCAGTGTGTATTCTTCTAATGTGTTCTGTATGAAATCAGAGGAAGCTGTCTATTCATTAAGGCCTCAAGTGTATTTCTTAGTTTTCCTTTTTTTAAAACAGATTTGATCAGTGTGCTTAGAGAGTTGCTGGGGAGATTTGGCTTGCTGAAGGAACACCTTCAGGTATATAACAGGTGTTACTCAGTACTGAGAACAAACATCTTACAAATAAAATGTCATGTTTTGCTTTGAGAAATCATGTATTTTAGAATTTTTGGTAAACTGCTCTGAAAATGTTTGTGATCTGTGGTGACTAAGCCCCTGGTTACCTTGCTTTGAGTGGAAAAGTTTTAGTGGTTATAGGATGAAAGCTTCTTTATCAGCAGTGAGTAGCGATAAGTGTTTGCAAAACTTTGTGATGACTTACCTACTACTCAGCTTAATTCACAAATAAACTGTACAGAAACTGTACAGAAGTACTGATTTAATTCTTCTTTGTAGTTCAAAAAAAAGTCCTGTGTTGCAGTGAACGTCATCTTAGCTTTGTTTTACTGAGCTTTCACATACACATGTAAAGTCTTTGTACGTATGGATATATATCCATGAAAAATGAATTGTTATAATTACTGGGATACTGTTATAGAAAGGTTTTATCAACAGCGTTTTAGAGTGTATGTATCGCTAACACACAAGGGAATATTTAGGTAGAGTGCTGAGAGCTGCCAGCAAAACCCATGCTCGCTTTGCAATTCAGCTAGATGCATTTCCGTGAGGATAATGACATCTCACAAGTGAACTCGCTAGTAATTCCTGGGCAATTTCAAACTAAATGGCTCTGGGTTTTTAGTTGGTGTTTATAGTCCTGGGACTTTTAATCATACATCCAGACTTGGGCATCTTGTTTAAGATCACTGATATTCAGAGTGTTGCAGTGTAGATGTTTTTTGCCTTGGTATTAGTGGCCAACATGTTGCAAGGTCTCCAGGTGTTTCTTTGACTCCTCTGAAAAAATCACCTGACTTGAAAGCTTCTTTCATTATCCTACAGGAAGCAGCAGTATCTGAAGAAAGAAGGAAAGAAAGAGAAGCTTAGTAGCACCAGGGATTTTAGTTTTAATGTATCAAATGTCAGCTCCTTGAAAATGCAACACTCACTTACACCTGAGGGTGCCTTACCTGCACATCTGAGCCTGCACAGCTTGCAGAAAGGTCAAGACTCACCTGTTCCTTCTTCTGCCAGCGTTATTGCCCGTAATGATAGACCATCTGCACTTCCACCTCTTCATCTGAACTTCCATCTGGGCAGCTCCAGAATCAGTACTGGTTTCTCCTTACCCCTTTGGGGTAAGAAAATTCATGTTTATAGGAACAGGTCATGTTTGCAGCCCTAATGGCTCCTTTGGGTAGTTGCACAGTGAGATCCATAGATACTTGCTGAACACCAGAGTTTGCATTGCAGTAACATGTAGCAGTGTTCACGCTGTAGACCTGTGTTTGCATCTCTGCACACAGCATATTGCCCTGTAAGACTGGGTGTAGAGGTGGTCTTAAAGCTTCTAATAGATGCTACTAATAAATTTCTCAGAAAATCATTTTAAAAAGATTTTGAATAATAATATCCCCTCATAATTGAGACTTTCTTCTTCTAACTGTAAAACCAATGTCTAAATTTACAGAGCTTTACAGAGAGACTGTGATGGGCAAGAATGCAAAACCTGTTTAATGAGAAACCAAACCCCCAAAGTACTCTCCAGAAACTGGTTTAAAAGTTTTAATTCTAACTTGTTCAAGGTGCTGAGCCCTAAAGCCACTTAGTACACATTGGCAACATGTAGTGGCAGGTATTAATTTTGGGAGAGGCTTTGGATGAGAGAAAGGAAAAGTTCTGCAGTATTCATAAGCAAAATGCAGCTACCTGCTGCGAAGATTTTGGAAGCAGTCCTGGTAGAGGTGCATCAGTCCAAGAATGCGAAGAGAAGGGAGTGCTCCTGATCATTTCCCCTTCCTTCTGCCATTGCAAAATGGTTATTTAGAATAAGACAATAATAAGAAAACAACACCTGAAGACAAAATTCCCTACCAAATGTTACTTGTAGGCCACAGCCTTTCCACAGCCCTGATGAAGCAGCTACTGCAGCAGGGGTTTTTGCTTGTGTTCTATGCAATTCCCTCTGGTTAAGTACATAGATACAAAAAAAGTGATGAAAATAATCTTTTTGAAAGTAGCAAAAGGTCTGGAGTAAGCCTAATAAGTAGATAGGGATAACTCATAATGAGGAACACACAGGCATGTCAGAACCGTTGTAAATTTTCCAAAACTACTTTTCATCTTCACCCATCCATGATTCAAATAAAGAACACCCACTTTATGGCCTGCAGCACAATACAAATTGTTCTTTGCAAGCTTTTGGTTAAAGCGATGAACATACTATTTGAATTTTAGGAAAGACAATTTGAAAACGTACTATATTTAGGATGGAGTCTTGAAGTTACAAGAATAACTAGCGGTTTTGCTGTAGTTGCATCTTCTAATGTTCATGTGCAGAGAATGACGTGATCGGAGTTGTCACTGGGAACATTTCGTTTTTCATGCAAAGTATTTTTGGGCAGCTCTTGTTTGAGGGAACATGTGATGGAATTTAAAAGAAGTAGTCTAAGAAATTACCATTTGTGTTAAAAGGTCGTATATAATTGCTTAGATGTTAGGTTTAGCCTTAGATGTAAGGCTAAAGCAATCCTTTCTCAAGACTGTAGCTTGGCCGTGGGGTTCTCATCATTTAACATAGCTGTGTCCGTGGAGAGCCTTGTGAACTACATTTTATTCTAATAGGGCCTGGGACATGGTCATGAGTGAGAGGTCAAATGTCTTTCCATTAAGTCTTCCTATTATGTGTTGTTTGCGTGTAACTTTCACTATATGAGAGTTTATGGTTACGTTCAGTCCATCCCTGCTACACACACCTAATGCACATTTTGTGTTGTCAACAAAGATTGTAAATCATCTCAATAACTGAGATTTATTTCCTAGTACATGAAAGCATTATGGGGTGTTGGCTCTCTATTTGCTGTTCTACTTCTAAGTCACTATTTTGTGTACATAGTCCTTTCTCTGGCCCTGACCTGAGACAATCCTGGTGAGTGTGGGTTTCAGCATACCTGCAAGCAGCTTGTACTGCTGAGCGGGCTAGGGGGGGTAGTGGATGTGGGAGAGGTTGAATCTCAAATGATGATAAACTTGTTTTGACGCATAGTAGTATACCGTGTTATCACGAAGGAGGACCTGCTTCTGATTAGGTCCTTCCGTTTTGCTTCCTTAGTCTGGACTGGAAGCCTGTCCAAAGTAAATGTTTGACACAGCCTGAGGACTTAGCTAGCCAGCCCTGTGATCACAAATGCAACCGGGTCCCTCGATTGCAGTCATTCAGGTGGCGTGGAGAGAAAAATACCCTGCACAACTTCCAGGATTTTATACAAAATTTAAAGTATTAGCATGATACTCTGTGGCTACCTACCAATAACATGGCTTTCCAGTGAATCCGTTTTTAAAACATCTGTTTTTTCTTTGTTTTGTACCTGTTTTTCTTGGCCAAGCTGTGCTTTTGGTGTAAGATGGGCTGCTTTCCCTGAACTGATGCCTCACAACCAGGCATAGCTCTTGCCCTTCCTGCTGTAGCTGTCCGTCTTGGCCAAACTTTGCATTGCTTTTAAATTGAGAGGGTCAAAATCTGTATATTTTCAGCTTGCCAGTGTGGGCCTTCAATCCTGCCCTCCCTCCTCTGTGCTTTTAATACCCTAATAACCACTTCTCCATGTACAATTTGATAAAACTTGTTTACAGGTCATCAAAACCTCCGCTTTCATCAGTTAACTATCTTTGGCCAGTGAAGTCTGGATTCAGTGATATTTATGTACTAACAAGATATGAGGACACATTTCCATGTTAACTCACTTTCCAGATTTTGGAAGTCTCCTGTGTTTGCTTGGCAGTTGTTTTTTTTTGACTGCACTTTTCCTTTTGTGTCCCCTATCTGCCCAAGATCTCTATGAACTCCTCACATTCTCCCTTATTTTGAAAGTTGGCACGTAAATCCATCCTATTCAGAGGAAGCCGTTTTGTTCTTCATGCGGTTTCAAAACATAAAATCAATCTATTTCATTCTGAGAGGCTACTGGAGAATATGGGATTTACCCTGCCTTTGTAGTGCCTGGCAGTGTAGTGTCATGCGACTCGAGCGGCGTTTGGATTCAAGACAATTGCAACCTGCACCTCTCCCGTCCTGAAAATACATGTAATATATATAGAAAGAATACATATTCAAGTGTGTGCTTGTTGGTATTGCTATTTTGTGTCGAGGACTGCTGTAATTAAATAAATCTTTCTCTGTGTAAGGCATGTCTGCAAGAGAAGGGGCGTGGGAGGCTGCTGCCTAGTTCATGGTAAACTGAACTCTCAAGGAAACGCTTCAGAGCACTGCATGAAAACTTCCTGGGCTTGGATGCTGCATTATGAGCTTTTGGTCCACTTTTCATGTTCTAGAAGAGAATTGACAGTTCGGAGGAGAAGGCTGTCCTTCTCCGTGGGACAGCTAGCATAGCTGTGGTTGGTGGTAAGAGTGAATAGCACCTACCACCTAGGCAGCTGGCACTTGGTACCTGCGCTTTCCCATCCATGGTTTTGTGTTTTTTTGTGTTCAAGGTAGGCAACGATGAAGCTTGTTTGATGAATTGCAGTTTATCTCACGAGCGTGATGCTTTGCAGACGAGAACAACGACTGAGCATTGGGTGATTTTTTTTCTTATTCAATAAGAAAGCTTTCGATTATAAATTAGTTTGAGAAACAAGCTGTTGGTATATGAAAAAAATAAATATATGGAGAGTTCTCAAGCAGCTACAGTAGGATGCCATTTACACAAACAAGGATGTATGTAGTTCTGTGCTCAGTGTTAATGATCTGTATGTTAAATGAAAGCTTGACCTTTTAAGGACCTTTTCTCCCGAAGTAAAGAATAGGCTGATCTGTTTCTCCCACAGCTGGAAGGGCATGGGGAAATTTGGTCGATCTTTTATTTTTTTAGCACTATCCCAGGGAATGACTGGGCCAGTTGCTAAGATTGTAGAGGACTGCGTGGCCCCAGGCATCTTTAACTGTGTGCAAAGAATGATTTCACTTAAGCCAAAAATTACAAAATGCACAAGTTTAGACTGAAAATTGATTCAGGTCAGGAAAAACTGGATCCATCCCAGTGTCTTAAAGTGGGTAACTGGAGACGTTTGTGTGATGGTTCATATAAATCTAAGTAAGTGGACATGAGATTACACATTCATCATCGTGATTTTTCACTTGAACTGCTTTGTGTGTGCAAGCATTTGACAATATTGTATTTAACTGCAAGGATAATATTGGCCTGGTATATTCCGAGTTCATATTTTATTTTACTGTGGCAGTCTAAATCTCTGCAAGTTGAAAAGTTTGAGCCAGGAAGGTAGATGATCAAAAGCAAGGACATCCTGCGTGGGGAACTTGTGTTTGGATTTTTTTAATCTGATCTAGTTACCCAGAAATAAATCACGCTTTTTTACTGCAATGAGTCTATTTAAAAGCCTATTTTTACTTCGAGGTAGATCTGTTTAAAATACCTTGTGTTAAATAATGTAAATGCTTTCTTGCAGACAAAACCATTCTGCCAGCTCTGTTGTGTAACTTCAGTTTAAGCCAGTTTTCTGTTTCCACACTCCTCTTTGTTCTGTAATCCGTGGTGTACAAACAATTAAATGTGTCCAGTCTTAAACATTTGGGTGATGTCATTAAATTCATGGAGATGGTTTATAGTTTGGGTCCTGGGATGTGGGACCCAAAGGTTGTACGCTCTTCTAATAACACTTTTTCAAAGAAGGCCTCAAGATTTGCTTATAGCATCAAAGTAAGAGACAAAGATCCATTGTCTTTCAATGGATCTTAATGTTATTTAAAACATTTAAGGGTTATGTTACAGTCAGACGGGCAAGGGTCACTCTTCAGAACGTAAAGATCTGGAGAAACACAGCGATGGGAGCTGTGGTTGCATGTTCTGTGGGTCTGTAGGAAACGCAGAGCTTAACCATGGGGAAGGGGTTGAGGACGTGTCAATGTGGGCCAGCCCTCTGGTCTTTGCCTCCTGTAGCTCCTCAATGGATCAGAAGATCTGAGAATACTTAGTGTGGGCTGCGGTGTTACACGTGCATGCGTACGTACCTGTGTCAGGTTGATGTCCAGATGGGTGGTGATCCTGTCCACGATGATGAAGTTAGTGTTACCTGCTCAGCCCCAGTGCTTGTTTTTAACACCACGACCAGTGTTGAGCTACCAGGAGGAACCCATGGGTTTCGCATTGTTGCCTGGAGTAATTGCCACGGCCAACTCTCCATTGATGCATCTATTGCTTGTCTCTATTGCTTCACTCTCTCTTTCGCATCACTGTGGGGTCTGTGCTTGATTTAAAGTCAGTACAAATCGTGTCTGGTAGTGCTGAAAGTCTCTCGTGACTCCTTTTTTGGGCAGAAAAGCTTAAGAAATCTGACTATGATTTTTGAGGGGGGGAGAGGAATATTTCCTTTGTTAGTGAAAACTGTAAACAAGAACCTCAAAGATAAACACCGAAGGACATCCTCCTTAGGTTGTCCACAGTGTATTTGGTCAAGAAAGGAAGCAATTTAAGGAATGTGACACGCAGTTCATGATGCAGAAGAAAAGCTTCTATATGCCTAATACATTGGAAAACATTTGTTCAAGAGAATGACTTCCGTGCGCGAGATTTGCCCCGTAGTATTATTAAGGTCAGTATCCACATAGGTCGTCTCATACGCATTGAATGTGGTGCCTGAGGTCAGCTTTGGCTCGTGAGTGCAGCTCTGAGGAATGTTTGGTCTGGTCCCGTTAAAAATCATCCGTGTGCGTTGTTTGTTTAGAAACTTACTCCTGCTCTGCCTGGATTTGTCTTTGGTTCCCAAATGAAAAACAACAGTGGGAGCAAAATGTGGTGTTCTGCTTAACAAGTAAAGCTTGTGCAAATATGTGTGTGCTGTGTGTACGTATACTCACGGGCTGGTTCTCTTTTCAGTGAGCTGGTGTCAATTTTTAGATAAGGGTTTTCTGTTCTAGGTATTTGGGCAGTTATCTATTCTTTGCTAAACCTTGCCGTGAAAAATATATGTTCCAAGTTTTCTGAGAGTAAAGACTTAGGTTGCATTGCTGATTGAGAAGGACTAGAGCCAGTGATTCGGAGAGGTTATCAAACTGCTGTCACAAAAACATCTGAATTCAGCTTCTGGATCCAGCAGGGCCATTCCCAGCTGAGGCTGGTCGGCTGGACTGAAATGGCAAGGCATGTGTCTCCTGCCCGTCCTTGCATAGCCTGTGGTTGCTGCAGTTTTCCATCATCTGGGTTGTCCCATCCCTGCTCCTTGAGGTGCTGAAGGGGTGACCCGGGTTGTCCAGCCAGTCACGTTGCATCGCGTGGTGCCGAGGTGGTCATCATGGTGAAGGAGAGGATTATTTGGGAAGCCTCTCCTTGTCCTCAGTGTTCATTTAAACCAGTAACTCTCAGCGGCTGCTACCTGCACGTAGGTATGTTCAACTCGCCCTCAGTCGTCATTTTCTTGATGCCTTGGTAGAAGTGTTTGGGGGGGGGGGGGGGATTACTCTTTAAATATTGTTTGGCTGTCCCGGGGTGAAGGATTTCTTGTGCTTAAACCTCAGAAATCATGGGTTAGTAGTAATGAACCACGGGCTATCCAGTGCTCCAGTTCTGCTCACGAGGAGGACCAGGTGGTATTGCAACAGAAACGTCACCAGCTGCCTCTACGGCTTCTGCCTAAAAGTTACAGCTTACGGTATTACACAGGTAATGAAGAAAACTTAACTGGTGTTTCTCATGTGTCATATTACTTCAGAATTAGATTTGTTACAGGTATATCGCGATTGGCAGCATTGCAACTCAGAATGACTGGTGCCTGGAAGTAAGCGTCTACTGAACGTGTTCAGTATGGTCTGTGGTGGGACTGAGCTGGGAATAATTCATTGCTTATTCAGAAAACAAACAAACCCAAATGGACACACGCTTAAATTATGTGAACAATGGGGGGAAAAAAAAAAGCAGGTCATCAAAAATAACAGTGCAGCCATCATCTCCCCTGTTCTGTTCGAGAGTTCTCAACTCCTGGAAACTGGATCCTGGCGAACGGCAGATGCCAAGGCTGCAGAGCCAGCGATCGTGTAGTCATAACATTTTAAAGATTTTTTTCCCAAAGTTTTTGCCTGCTCTGAAATCATTTAATTAAGCGTATTTTAGCCTGAGAATCCGTATATTCAGCAGAGTGTAAGTTCTGCTCAGCTGTGAGTTTTACAGGGTTTCCAATACCCTGTTGGGGGGTGGAGTTCCTGTAATTATTATTATTACTATTATTTTTTTAAACTTTATGAGCATTTTATATAATGATGTTCCTGTCATGCTTTTGGCTATGAATCAGCAAAGCATTTATGTGCATTCTTTAATTGAAGCATGGAGTTGTCTCGCTGTGCAAATGTTGAAGTCAGTGAGACTATTAATTAAAATTAAGTATCTGTATAAGTGCTTTTTCTAAAAATAAGTTGCTTCATAACAGCTTTGGGCCATATTGGGGAGGAGGGGCTATTTTTTTTTTTTCAAACTTTGAAAAGAGGTATATAATTCTCTCCGAATTGTACCGTGATGAAACGTCAGGGCAGTACCAGAGGGCAGAAGGGGTCTGCAGTGGGGAGGGAGCTTTCTAGCTCCTAAGCTGTCACCTGTACTTAAAAAGAATAAAACTATTACACAGGGGGTGGCATGAAGGAAAACTTAAGCCCTTGCAGTAGTGGAAGCACACAAGCTAGCTTCCTATAAAACAGTCAGTTCATCATCTTGCTCACCGTGTGCCTGGCTACAAATCCGTTTCTCTTCCATCCGAATGAAACCTTGCATGGTTTAGTTAAAGTCAGGACTTCCCACTGTGAGGCTTTTTAGCTACTTGTGGTGTTTTGTTTGCTTTCTGTCAGTACTCAGAGGCGTTGCAGGTATTTCAAGGGTTTTGGAAAACACCAAACTGTGTTTTGTCCTCTGTGCATTAAACAATTTGCAATACAACTTAAATAATTTGCTTTATAAAATTACCTGGTTAATTAATTCTCACAACACCTTGGTAAAAGATTGAACTTTGATCTCCTAAGTCTGGGTCTCCACCAGGCTCCTTTTTAGGCTTTTACCTTTTTTCGTATTTCTTTTCAAATCAGACTTCTTGTGACAAGCTCCAGTACTCCCCAGCTCCAGTAAACCAATGAATCGGGGAGGGAAGAAATGACTAGGAACACAGGAAAGGAGAACGTGTGTGAAGCTGGTTTGTGCTGCCGGGTTTCCTACTGCACCTCAGCTGTCTCTTCCCGTTGCACTGATTTTTAAGACCGTTCAGACATGTCTTTTTACAGCAGTGTGTGCGTATAAATATATATACGGAGAGAGATAAAGCACTGACCACATTCCTATTCAGGACATGTTAATGAGAGACTCTTCATTTACCTGATGCGAGCTGGGAAGAAACTTCATCTGCCTGAGGTCATCCCGTATTTGAAGATCCAGAGGTAGAACGCAGGTGTTTTGTGACCTGAAGATGATGCTTGTGAGGCGCTTCAGTGCGATGAGTTGACGTCCCCAGGCAGTCGATTTTTACTGCAGCACTTCTTAATATTAATCATTATTACCTATTTATTAGTAGGAGAAATTGAGAATCAAATTGGAGAGGAACACATTGCAGATGCTTGGTGAAAATCACGTGATGGCTTCCGAAAATTGGGCTCAGAAGATTCCTACTTTACATCGTTAATTAATACTGGGGGAGGGAGTTGACTTCGTTTGGTCAGTGTCCCTGCTCAAAGTTTCTCTGAAGCTCTGGCAAATGCACGCAAAGTAAAATTTACGTTGTTTGGGGAAGAAAGCCCAGTTTGCCATCTTTACTGTTCGCATGTCAGTTGCTCTTTATTGCTTTTTAAATTTGATTTCATTGTGGTGTAGTGAGCTTTTCAATAAACATAGTGGTTTCATTTATATAACACCAGAATTATTGTTAATGCAGGGTTTCATACAGCGAATTAGGTACGTAATATTGTGTCCAGTGGGATCCTGGATCACCAAATTTGCATAGTTATAGTTCTAGTGACATCGTATCTCATACCAAGAACCTAGGGACCTGATACAATATCAGTAAAACTGTCTCATAGGTATGATTCAAACAGTTTTATTAGCAACATATGGGGTATGAAGGAGCCACAGAGGGTAGTTTGGAGTGTAAGGGTGCTGGCCTATCTTTTTCAGCATGTAATTATATCAGTCCTCTTCTATGGCATTATTTGTTGCTGCCCTGGGATTGCTGAAAAATAACTACTAATATGGTGACACAAAGGATCAGAATAAATTATAATTGTTGACTTTACAAGAAATTCATTGGCAAAAAGGCTTACTATCCTAAGCTCAGATGTCATTTCTGTTTCGGCTTCGTAGCTAAGCCACATCTGCAGAATAATATCTTTTTGAAAGTCTCAGGGTTTTCTGGCAGCCTTGTTTTCTCGTAGTGCGTTCTTTTGTGATCTGGAAGATACAAGGCAGGAACCTCTTTTGGCTGCATTTTAGTTTTCAGTCTGAAACGAGGAGGGTGCATTTTGTTAATTGATATTACGATCTTGGAAACTTGTTACCCACATGGAGCACATTGTAATTAGTCATCTTCAGATGAGTTCATCATTCAAATGTCTGACATTAAAACCTAGCGAAAGTATAATTAGAAGACCGTAATAGTGCTCCTTTTAGTGGTACTTTTTAAATATAATGAATATGATTTTGAAATCACTTTTACATGTGAAAAAAGAGAGGTTTAACGTTTCTGGATTTTGGTAACTGGCTACTGAAGACCACAGTGCATATATGCATAGCTATTAGAGAAATGTGCTATTTGACTATTGCCATGATAGCTTCCTAAAATGCTTATGCTTTCAAAAACACTGGGCTGGCTGAGACACTGAGGCAAAAGCTTTACTAAAGCCAAGACACATAATTTTTGCCTTACCCCCCTTGTGCGTTGTCAAAGGAGGAAATTGGTTTAGTTTGATGTGATTTATTTTTTTCCCGATAAATCTTGACTAGCTCGTCCTCTGAGTGTGTACAAATAGGTTGTTTAATCACTTGTTTTGGGAAGCTGTTGGTATGAAAGCAAGTATTACTTGTCTGCAATGCTCTTGTTTCTCCTTGTTCTTCTCTTTTGGGGTAAGTTTTATTTGTGCCAGCAATTCCTGTCTTTAGGAGCTTTTCTCTCCTCTGTTAACTTTTTGAAGGTAATTGCAGGTGCTTCAGGAACTATTTCAACTAGTTTCTGTAGTACTCAATAGTAGAAAGACCTCAGAGCTTTCTGATTTGACTTTAAAATTTGAAAAAATAAAAATAAATCCCAAATCATCTCTCCTCCCTGTCTCTTTGAAAGCTTGGATTGGAGGCTCTCTGTCAAACTTACTGCTTTTGAGAATCCTAAGTTCTTTTCTGAAGACTGAAGTGAAAAAGCATTACACCTTGCCGTTTTCATAAATAAGTAGAAACACATCATCTAATTTGGCAAAAAAAAAAAAAAAAAAATGTCGATCAGCTTTTAGGTACATAAACATCCTAGACTTGTGATCTTTGTATCTCATGCAGCTCATCCTCTGATTCCAGGGCAACCATCTACAGGGTGAAATGGTTATTTTCAGTGTGTTTCCTAAAAACAGTCAACTCTTTCCCTTAGATATCATTAAGCATAAACATACAATATCTTAATGTCATTTTTTTTTTGCCTTTGTAATGTAATTTTGCTTTTTGCACACTTTCTTACAGTGTTTTCTCCTTTCACGCATCACTTTTTGTTTGGAATAGAAACTTCACACTCACTTTGCTAAAAGATGCTAAAAGAGTGATTTCTGAGATTAAGTATCAAATAGAGAAGAAAAAGAATATAAACAGATCTGGACATCACATCATAGAGACTTTAAAGATCTGTCTCAGGAGCCTCTAGAACCACTCATGTTAATTGTTGCATATCTTGTAATGTGTTTATTTCAAAGTATTGGAAGACTTCCAAAAAGTTCCTGTATTTAAAAGGGCAAAAAGGATGTCGCAGTGGACTTAGCCCAGAACAAAATACAGTAAAGGTTAACCTGGACTTCTGTCAGTGAAGGCTTAAAAGCTAAAAATATATAAATAATAATTAATGTGAGTCACTATGGCTTCATGATAGAAGGCTTTGTGAGACAAAGCTGATGTATTTTTTAATAGGATTGTGTGTCTGGCCTATATTGCTATATAAACTAATTTTTTTAAGTCATTAAATCATTACAACAAAATATTTTGATATAAAAAACTTGGCTTATATGCAACTGAGATACAGGAAATGCTAAAAACGTCCTGTTGCTTAAAGCGTAAATCAAAAGGGATGAGAGAGACCTACAACTCGTGGGTCCCCAGCGTGTTTGTAGCCCATTAACATTTAGGCAGCAGCTCTCTTGGTGGTTTAATTTTTGCTGCTCTGTGTTTCAGATGATGTGAAACATAGTTAGTCCTGTAGTTCAGTCATCGAAATACAGTAAAATTGTAGTTGCTACAGAAAACTAGGGTTGGGAAACCCCAACCTTGATCATATAAATGTTAAGTAAACAAACCTACCTACTCCTTATGATCAGTGGGTGTGGGTGGTCATGGGCTTGTGTCTTTGTGTTTGGCTCAAGTTTAGTCTATTTTTCAGACATGACTGGACTAAGGAGAGTTTTTAGGATAAATGTGTTTTGTCGTATTTGTATGAAGCTTCTTAGTCTAAAACAGTTTGGAAGTTAGACTAGGTGAGCTCAAACCCTGTTTTCTTTTTTTTCCCCCTTAAACTTTATTCAGATTTAAGAACACTATTACACTTGGGAAAATTGCACGTTGTCCACTGGATTGAAGCGGATGAAACAGATGGGAAGAAGTCCTGCCCAGCACAGAGATCCATAGATGAGACTCCCAGACCTCTTTGCTGAGGACATGTAAAGCGCACAGCCTGGTACTTCACTGCTTCCAGCTTTGAATGCAGGTAACAATGCTTCTGTGAAATATGTTTCTGAGAAGGAAAAAGTGAGTGTGTAGTTCCCTGTTTCACAGACCAAAACCACCAGTGTCTCATAGGCACAAGTCCAGTGTCAGGTCCTGGGCTCTGTGTTCTCACAACACGTCTCCCCTTGTAGGCCGCTGTGTCAGTGCAGCGTCATCACCTCCACAGCAAATCCATTAGTTGAGCTTCATCCTGCACGCTGTGGGGTAGCTGTTTCTGAAGGTGCCACCTTTCAGATCACTGATGGATCGAGTTAAGCCACTTTCCTGTCTCTGTGTAACGTTTGTGTGAGCAGGCAGAGGAGACTGCTGTAAGGACTTCAGTGGGTGCAGTCTGTGGACTCCCTTTCTTCACTCGCTGGCCCCCACTCACTGGACAAGGAGACACGATTACACTTTGTGCCCAGCAGTCAGGACAGATTTTGATGTTTAGGAGATGTCTTCTAGCGTGCTTGCCCCTGAAGTGCTTATGACACAGTTTCACACCTTGCTTAAACGTGTGGTAAGTCTGACATGGTTACAGGTTTGGGGAATCAAAGGAACTTTTCCTTCAAGGCAAGATTAGCAACACGCTTGCAGACTTTTTCTCCTTTTTAATCAAAGCCTGGACTCACATGGTTGCAACAGAGGTGGGAAATGTTGGGATTATGAATGAGAGATGCCTGTTAACAATTGTACTGTACTTGTAAGACAAGCTTCATATGGCTGTGCACAAAGGACAGGAACAAGAGACTGGTGAGCCAACAGCAAAGAAGGAAGAGATGACCAAAAAAATTTACCTTTGCCCTTTCAAAAGAAAAATACTGAAGTATGTGGAATTCCACTGGCCAAACTAATGGTCCCAAATTAATAGTCATCAGAGAATAGAGACTGCAGGGAAGGGGGGGACTGTGTCTGACACTTTTGGTGGGGAGGATTAGTTTTCCTCACACTGAGAATTACTAAATCTAATTGGGTCTTTAAGTGTAAAAGACATTTGCATTAGAAACAAAACAGTATTTGCAGGGGTGTCACCCCTCAGGTCCTGCAAGACATTGAAACCAGCTAGAATTGCTTCTCTTAAGGGTAGCTTCGTGCTTTGTCCTTACAGCTTCTGTGTATGTCAAACGGCTCCAAGCCCGGCCCGTTGCAGGAACTGAGCCGCTGTGATCCCAGTGGATGTCAGTGCCCTTCCTTCTGCGCTCCCCTTTCTTTTCCAATAACTTCTGAACTCATCAGGCAGCGTGAACTAAATTTGACAGAAGAGTAACAGGCTTAAAGGTTTTAAGTTCCTATGTGTTAAATTAAAATGTGGCTAAACAATGAAAAGACCATTACAGGCAGCAACAAGGGAAGGTTTGTGGTGTACACTCTTAGGAGGCAGTGGAGAACTCAAGTATTTCTTAGATTGTTGCGTATATTGACACATACTTCTTGTGTCCTAACAGATTTGTTGATTTGGTGCTCTGAGGCATCAGAACTGTGCTGGCCCTATAATCTTGTAATACCATTATCTGCAGGTCTCCATGACATGGGGATTGTTCAAACTTTTACAGTTTGTTTATTCTCATGAAGTTCTTGGCTTATTTGATGCTTGTGGTACTTTTTTTTTTTTTCTCCTCTTTCATCTTCCCACCTCCTTATAGCAGTTATTTCTGTTCTAGTTTTTTTTCAGGGAATTTTTATTTTTAAACTCTCATTGGTGTCTTGTTAAGCTGTTTTTCAACTGTTTCTTACTGTAAATATGTGGGTTTTTCCCTTCATTCTTAACTCAGTCTTTTCAATAAATTAAAAAAAAAAAAACAACCAACACAACAGAAAAGGAGTCTTACAAAACTATTAGTTGATTATTCAAATCCTTTAGGGAGTTTAAAAAAAATTGTGTGAATTGCATATTTTTTTGTATTACAAGGTTTTGTGGTGTGCAATCATTTACTAATATGTCTTTCTGAAAGTAAGGTTGGAAAGACATGCCTAATTTGGTTATTTGCAATGGCAGCCAGTTATGTGAGATACCAAAGCCAAATAAGAAAAAAAAGTTGTTGACAAAGCAGAGCTTCGAGGAACCAAGTGCTTCGGTAGTGCATTTTACTTGAGATATTGCCAGAGTGGAAGCACTCACAGAAAGCTTCTATATTCTACTGTATCTGCAGTTTGTAGGTGGTATTTTACCTGCTGTTCACAAGGGATGAAGTATTGTGCCTGTAGCTTTGGTATGTAGGTGCATCTCCTCCAGGTGGATGATACACAGGAGATTAAGGAGAGTGACTGAAGACAGCAACCCTAATTTATTACAGGAAATAGGGGCTTTTGGTTGTTCACGTGACATCCAATGTCATGGACTAATATATGTGTTTACATGCTTGTTATGAATTCACTTACAATTAATACTTCATTTATTTTCTAAATCTGCCATGTTGCAAATTAAATGAAATTTAGCTACAGACGCAAACAAAAAGCTCCAGATCCTTCCTTCCTCCCACAGCTTGCTTAGGACCACCAAGGTGCTTTCTCACTGGGCTATTCCACCACACAGCTTCTCCCCTCCATTTCGTGCTCTCCTGATTCTTTGCTCCACTTTTTGTCCCTTTTTACCTATAGTGCTTGTGTGCTGTCTATCGAGTTTGCAGACTCTTTGGGACAGTGATCAAGAAGCAGGTCCTGTCCTTGAATAAAACCCGCATTGGCAGCATCGGTTGGCTTCACAGCAGAGCTTCTGCATCCAGCTGGCATTTCTGCCGATGGAGACATTCCCAGGTGACTCAGAGCTGATACCAGCTCTGCCCCTTTCCGTGCATTCCCTGCAGCTTGGGGGTGCCAGGAGAGGAGTCTTGGTTGTCTGAATGGGATGCACAAAAACCGTGATGCCTCGGAGGCTGCTTCTTACTTGCCTACTTACTTAGGTGACAAAGATGAGTCACGTAAGGCAGTTCCTTCTGCAGGATGGAGCAGCAGGGGCAGAGGCACAGTGCCCCACTCAGTTAGGGGGAAGCAGCCCCAGGCAGCAAGGGCAGTGTCACTTACCCCATCCCAATCCCCGCATGAGTGACAGTCACCATGGCAGTACTTGATGTGATGGGGGAACAGAAACGCTAGCTCATGCAAATTTTATATGTTGTGTTTGTTTTACTGTAAGCTGTAAAACTTGTGTTTCTTACAGAGGCAGAATTGTGATTAATGTTACATAAAATGCAAGATTTTCAAAAGCTTTTAGCAGTCTTGGATGCTGAACTGCCATTTTCAGAAAGGATTTAGACACTTAGGTACTCGAGTCTCAGTGCAAGTCCATGAGGTTTTAGGCTTCCACTTCCAAAAATGTGCCTCCAAGTTACTCATGTATTTTTTCTAATGTATATCATTTTTTTCTAATATATTGCACTTAATTTCATGTGGTGTAAACCACAGGTGAGGGATGTGTACTGGAATACTGCCAGTATGTGCAGTGACAGTGGGCCGATGGCAGTCCAGTGCTTGTTCATGTGGCTGTAGCATCACTCTCACAGATAATAAACTTCCATTTTTTCCCTCTTTTTTTGTGTGTGTCAGACATGTACTGGGTAGGTGAAGACAACCTGCCCATCTGTAACTTGTTTCAAGCTTCACTGTGCAGTTAAGTGGCTCCAGAGATGTCAGCGATTTCCATATGTAGACTTTGCTTTGCTCTGCGTGTGTCGTTAGGAGTAAAACAAAATGCGGGGTTCATCTCAGCTCTCGGTGCCTTGGCAGTGCAGCAGTCAGGATGGTGGTTTGCTTAATAGCTACATCACCCTATTTTTTTAGAATATTTTGTTAAATATTTTTTTCTTGAAACTACTAAATACTTATTGAATGCTTCCTAATTATCCAGTAGTATAGAAAAGTTAGCTGAATTCCAAATACAAAATTACTGAATTCTTGCCTCTTGTCTTACTTGTGTAAACATCAATAAAGAGAGGATTCTGTTACTTTTAGGGCAGTCTTTCATAGCACTGTTTTTTGGATACTGATGTTCACCAATTTCAGGGCCTTTCCAACGCAGTTATGACTACTTTGTTGGTACAAACGGGCTGAAAAAAAACAGGCAGAAATGTGGTTTGTGTTCTTTGCTGTGCAGGTTTAGAAGGGTTGGGTGCTTCCAAGGGCTGTCCTCTTGCAAGGACTTCTCTCAGCTCTGTCCTGCAGGTTGCATGCCTAGGGACAAGCCCTTCCCATCACACTTCATGAGTGTTCAGCTGCTTCCCTGTGCCCTCTGGAAAAGCAGTGGGGTGAAACTGGGCAGCAGGATTGTGGTGTGCTCAGGTGTACTCTGTCTGGTGCATTTATTGTTTGAAGGCAATTCCTTCTGATGTAGTATAATTTTCTTACGTGATCATTTATCCTTTTCCAAAAGGATTTGCAGCTATGTTATAAATTGAATGTGTTTCATTTTTAACAATACACTTTTCAGGAATTAAAGCCTAATGGAAGACGAGCTGATGCAGTAAATTTTTTAAAAATCATTAGAGGCTTACAAATGATAAAGCATAATTTAAAACCGCAAAGACTTCCAAATTATTCCATTGTTTTTTCTTTAGGGTCTTATTTGCTAGATGCTTTTTTTTTTTCTGAATTAGTAAATGATAGTTCTTAACAATCTGTGGAATATGTCTTAGTGCAAGCAAAACAATATCCTGTATTTAAGTGGTAGCACTAATGAGTACAGCCTTGAATCATGTGGTTGCTGCCGTGAAAGTATTTCAGAAACTGAAACTAGAACCCCTCCCAGCACTTCCATCTGCATACCTGTAATTCACATCATCTTTAAAGAGGGCTTTACCGCACTCCTGCAAAGCGTGTATCGAAAGTGTGTGCAGCAAATGTCATGCTGCTCTTTGGGTTGGAGGTGGCTAAGGTGTGGGGGGAGATTGCTTTACTTGTTTCAGAGAGGTGTAGCATGGGCTTTTCCCATGCAGAAGAAAAGGCAGAAGGTGAACCAGTGCTTTATATGGACTCAGATACGTTTATACATAGGCTAATATGTTCTTTTTCTGTTATTTCTTTTTTTTTTCCTGACAACTTGAATTTGAATATTGCCTACTGGAAATTTCACATGATTCTGGTAAACAGTTAATAATTATTTTGGGGTGATTTCCAGTATGTAACCTCATTAGCTCACTGTTTCAGCATGCTTTGTAACGGGATCTTTTTTTAATGAGACAACACAGAGATAGGTACCCGAGCAGCTGCATAGGCATCAGCTAGAGCCTGCAAATATGCTACGAGTTCGTCAGAGCCAACGCGCTCGTTAGGACCTCGGCATTTCCAGAACAGCTTTTGCAGAAGTAATTCTTAAAATACCAATTTTCTATTTCTTTAATGTTTCATAAATAATATATTCGTTTAGCAGGGAGACTGTGAGCATGACTTAGATGTTTGTAGGGGCTGTGTTACAATCAATTTAGAAATCTCACGTCAGATGTAATTGCAAGTATCCAAAATATGGATGTGTAAATCTGTCTATATAGATACATACCTCCTTTAGCTTGTGGGGTATTTAACTGGTGCTGGCTTAGAGACCCTGTCACAGGTAGGGGTGTGGATCTGTAGAAGCAGTTTTCTCACTAAGGTCTGAGAGAGGTTTGTTTTGCTCTTCTGTTCATGAAGCAGCAGCTGAAAATGAAAGCATACCACTTAGAACCACGGCTTGTTTTCTTATAGCAAATATCCAGATTTTAATGAGGTCAAAAAGCACTCACCAGGTGGCTCTCCATCACTTACTTAACCAAATCACTGGATAACCCATCAAAAATATCATTTATTTAATGGATCAGAGTGAAGAACTGAAGTAGTGTCATTCTTGAGGGCAGACATGCACAGCCTCAGCAGAACTCTTGACCCTGCCTAACCTGGGGCATAAAAGTTTAGAAATAAAGCCGGTGTTGGCAGTGTGATAGCTCTGAAGCCCTGAACGAGCTTGCTAGGCTGACTGCTTCATCTCTGCTTAGAATGGAAACTAAAAGCCCACCCTGCAACTCGGAGGGAAGCCTAAAGAGGAAATACTGACTTAAAATACGCTTTTATTTTCTGTACTGGAAGAAGCTAAAGTCTTTTTTTAATCTTTTTACTTAGAAGAGCTGTATTTTGTGTCACGTTACAAGTTTTTAGGCAATTTCATCATAGGCTTATAACGTACAAATGACTGTACAGTTCTAAAAGCATCTGACAAAAGCTAATTGTGTGTTTGTGGTCAGCAGCAGCTTACCGGTTGGCGTTGCATGTTTTTACTCTGTGAGATTATTGGAAGCTAAAATAGTCATGTGTTTCTATATTTTTTGTGAAACTAAAGAAAATGAAGTTACCATTGTAAAGCCAATAGTTGTGACAGTTAAGAGTGGACCTACAGTTTCTGAAAGCTGCTGGGCTCTCCATGTAAGTTGAAACCATAAACATTTTATGGCACAAGATGAATTGCTGGGATCCAAACATAAATTTTAGGAAAAAAAAAAAAAAGGGAAAAAAATAATAGAGTGAACTCCTGCATCCTTGGATTTCTTGAACTTCAGTGGCTGCAGGAAAGAAGCTATGTGTTATTTTAGTAACTCCTAATGCATTGGAAGAACGTAGACTACAGGTGACTTGGACCAAATCCTGCAAACAGCCTGATTGTAGGAATATGACCTTAATTTTAGTACAGTAAGACTTGATATTCAGCTTGCACTGTCCAGACTGCTGAAACAATTTTACCTAGCCTACTAGATAAAGTATTTGTCTGTTTAGTTATTGAGAGAGGGGTAGAAGACCGTGTGCCCAGGCTGCAACCTTTAATTTTGTTCCTTGAACAGAAGCCAGGCTATGGCAAGAGAAGAACGTTTTCACGTACCTTCTCTGAAAAGGAAAACAAAGAAAGGGAACTGGCATCCTTTTACTTTTTCAGTCAAGTGTCACTCGTCCTGAAGTTGTAATAATCAATTCAGAATGGCTACTTACACTTATTTACAAGACTGGATGAAAGAGCTTTGCAGATAAGTTAAAGACCACAAAAAAAAAAAAAAAGGCTCAACTTCATAACTTTAAACTGAATTAGTTGTTTCTTTGAATTGCTTGTTTTAGTCATGTTGCCATAGGTATCAAAGCAGCTAGCTATTATCATTTCTTTGTAAGGATTTCTGCTTTTTTATATTCACGTTTCAGTAAATCAAAGGATAGGTCTTCAGGCACAAAGTGGAAGGTGTGTTGTTTTAGAGATATGCTAACATACCTGTGCCGAGTCGGTCTAGGTATTGCACGTACCAGCAGCAGAGTAGATGCAGAGACACAGGATTTGCATACGACAGCAGCATAATTACATACTGTGCATTCTTGGAAAATGTTTATCTTGCTTGCTAAAGCTTTCTTCTGACTTTGTTGTTTTATCTCTGCTAGCTAGATGAAGCTAGCGCAGATACTGCTGCTTGCTGCAGTTACGTGTTTGAAAGGACCCCACATGTTTGCTGCCAGCAAGTTTTAATGATACATGCTACTTTTATTGATTTATGTTCAACTCTGCTTCACTTTGAATTGAGACATTCATTTTAGGCTCTTTGTAAGAGCCTGCATTATTACATCTTTGGTACCTTAGAAGAATTGTGAATCCCTAGAAATTTTAGAAATGTGAGAAAATCCTAATGGCTGGGTTTCTGAAATGACTAAACAGCTATACTTTTTTGTATAACTAGTGTAGTAACTGGACTTACCTAGTTAGTACAATAGTAACTAGGTGATCAGTCTGTAAATTCAGAGATTTTTTTCATGTAACTTTATATTTCATATGAAATGCTTAATATATGGGTCCAAGGTAACAGCAGATGAACACTTACCATGCCGTGTACCGAGAAACTCTGTGCTGACTTAGACTTGTGCATGACTTTATGCTTGTGACTGACAGTAAATTAAATGTGAGCCACTCATCTGCCTAATATTGCTATCATTCACAAAGATTTCCCCATCACAACGATGGGGCCTTCCTATTTGTCTTCCGATGAGCACACATAGTCAAGTTGTGGAAACAACTTAGATGAGCTGGCTTCCAAACCACTCATGCAAGTAGTGCTGCATGAAACCTGTAGAGTTTCTTATTCCAAAAAAGAGTATTTGGGGGGATGATTAGTAGATGGTGCCATTGTTTTTTACACTTATTTCTTTTAATATATATGTTTCTACTTAGTGTAGTTTTGCTAAATAAAGGATTGCTTAGTCCTAGCTGAAAAGACTGGCTTTAAAGCTGCTTACAGTGACAGATTTACTTTTGAAGAGTTGAATCTATTTACGGAATCTCAGTACTGTTTTTAACCAACTTCTTCACAATGTTTTCTTTCAACTTCTGAAATTCATTAGCTGCAAGGCATGTGTAAAATGTCTTGGGTCTTTGAATTGCTGTTTTATTTCACAGCTTTGCAAGTCTTGGTCTAAGTTGAAAAAAATAGTAATTTAGTAAGGAAATAGTTAATAACAAAACATTACAAATAGTGTTTGAAGGTTTGAAGAGGCTGTTAGTTTTGCCCAAGAAGTTTCCATTTTCTAGAATTTGTGCTGCCTCATTATTTGTAATACTGAAACTGCTGCTTACCAATTGTACCAATCACTTATATGAAGAAATGAAAGTAGTGTTTACAATTGTGGCTGGAAAAGACTGATATAGAGTTAGTGGGCCAAATTCTGCTTCAAAATAAAATGCTATGAACGCAGAGTCTTGCACAGAGTGTCAGCAAACCCAGTCTTGGTTACTTTAACATCATTGCAAATGGGATTCTTAATATTTTTTTGAAACAGCTAACTTTAGTGGAAAGATGCTGCCTTAGCATTTTGTGAAGCAAAGTTCCTAACTAAGCTTCCTTTTTCTCTCTTTCAGTTGGGTGATTAACCTTGGTTTAAATGCATTACAGTTTGAGTAATTACTCTTTTTCTACTTTTAAATTCACTCCGTAGTCTCTGAATAGGCTAATATTAGCCTTTATTTCTAGAGGAGTCTCTTGCTGGTTGCAGCCATTCCAGCATGCTTTTTGCAGGTTTTTGTTGTTTTTCTAAATGTTTTGTAACCTCTGGATGTTCAGTATTTAGGTATGAAAGGACCTCAAGCTATTGTTGCTCAGATCCTCCGCACAAGTTGTCGTCTTCAGCTTGTTGAGTTAAAATTGACTTCTAGCGATTTTTCAGTTATAGGAGAATAAAAAACATCAGGGAGAAGAAGGACACAAGAAGATACAAGTAGGGAATATTACTCTACAGCCATTGGATCAGTTCTTGGGAAGTACTGTCTGTTGGCACAATGTAGAGAAGCCATTGGCTCCCTTAAATTACCGTGTGATACTTTCTTTCTTTACTGTGTAGGCTTGATTGCTGGTAGAAGTCATCTGGATTGAGTATTTCATTTTGTACTTTTAGTCACACATCAGAGAAAAGCTTTTTATCATCAAAGAGCCAGGAGAAATATTTACTATTATGTTATTAACTACAGTGTACTCCGTGAACTTCAGTAGTAGGATTTTTTGGGGGAATATACAGCTCTATCTCCTCCACAGTTCCCACCACCTTGTCCCAGCAGACCTGTATTTTTAATGCAAAAAGATACAACTGCTAAATGATAAGTTCCTTTTGGTAGTAAATCAGTCATCAGGGTAGCAGTTCAGATAATAATGCAAAATCAAGTAGTTTTCCAGAAAACAATACTGCAACTTGCAGATTTCTACTTTCTAAAAGGCATTGATGCTTTTGTCTGTGCAACATAACGGTGTGGTTTGTCTCTGTGAACAATGTGAAATTACTATTTGCAAGTTGCATACAGTCTTGTAACTACAAGTTCTTTCTTAGCACTATCTTTCAGAACTTGCAGTGTATTCTCTTTGAATGTAAAGCAGTTTGGTAACACTACAAATGCTTTAGAGGGTATCAGCAAGTTGTTATATTGAAAGATTTCAAGAGGCAATACATTAAGCAAAAAGCAGTAGCGATACCTGTAGAGCACACCATACGTGCCCTTAAGCAAAAGATAATAATTAGTTGCTTGTATTCCCATGCAAACTATCCCAAGTGTTGATGTTTATGAATTGCAAAGATCATTGCAATACCAACTCAAGCTCCAAGCTGCTGGAGTTGTTTATACCCATTCAATTTTTAATGTACCTATAAGATGTTTTGATGAGGGTGTTTAGTCCAAAGGGATTTGTGCGCCATAATCATACTCACTCCAGTGAGTGAAACACAAAAGTAAGGATAGTTCTTCAAAGTATTTTAAGTGTTAGCTTCCACTTCAGTATTAATGATAATCAGGAAGAACAACCCTGAAAATATTTTCGTATTTTGTTGGCTAAATGTGATTTGGTTGCTTTTGTCATGCTTACAGGATGATGGTGATTAAATGTGGTGAAGGATCTGCTGTTAGGTAGCCTGCAGAGCGAGAAGTTACCCACAGCTTGTGGGTATCTGATTTGCTAATTAGTCCATGCACATTCAGATGGTGTGTTTTGCACTTCAGTCACAAGAAATATTTGACTAGAATCGACTTTCCCCTGCATCGGTTGGAGCGCTGGGCCGCAGCGGCCTGGTCCAGCCCATGCTGCCACTACCTTTTGTGAAAGAGCATTTCTGTCAGAACTGTGAGGTTTAAATTATACATGATGGGTGTGTTTTTGGCTGATTCATACTGTGTGTGGACTATTGTGAGTTTAACTCCTCTGTGTAATGCCCCAAGAGCGGTCCCTTTCAGCCCAGACATTGCCAGGGCTCCCTGAGGTGATCTGGAGGGGGACCTCCCATCAGTTGGGTTTGGGTGGAAAAGGAGTGAAATGTCACTTTAAAAAAAAACACACACAAAAAAAAAAACAAAACAAAACAAAACAAAAAAAAAAACTGAAAGATGTTAACACAAAGTAAATCTTAAAATGGAAGCTGCTTGAATTACCAGGTTATTTGTTTAGCAAAAAAAAAACAAACAAATTTCCTGTTGGGGGTGGGAGGAAACGCTAACTGTTCCTTTAGTTTGTTTCAGTGAATTAAAGAAGATATTAGGAAAAAAATGAGATCATGTTGAGTATATATTACCTGAACCATATAATTTAAGTCTGAGCTATCTCTACTGAATTATAAGAGTAGGAGGAGTTTGTTAGTCACTGTGGAAGGCAAAGTGTCAAAGTGACTAATTATGCTGTTCCAGGGAAGAAGAGATACGGTTAATTCCTGAGCAGCAGAACAGTTCTCTTAAGAACTATGGTAAGACTATCCCCAATATAAATATAGCTAATACTATTTCAGTATAATTACATTAGTTGTCATGGCACTGTTTAGAAGATTACATCGCAGCATCACTTGCATGGGACGGTGCTGGCACTTCTGCATAGGTGGTAAATGTACAGCTGTTGTCATGTTTCGAAAATGTAAATTCCGTGTTACACCTGCTTCTCTGTGACTGTAGTCAGGATAATAACCACGTCAGAGGTAATGCCGCACTAGTGCATGATCCTGAGGAAGCTCACTGGAGGAATGGTTTCATGAAGAAGAGCATTTTTCTCCCCTGCTCTGTTGAGCTTTGTGGTAGCGGACATTGAAGGCCTGGCTGTTAGGGCCAGCAGTCTGGGAGCAGCTCTTCCCTCAGGATAGGCTGGTAAAGTTTTTTATATAGCTCCTGTAATCAAGACTTGAGCAATTTTGATTAGCTCAGAAGCAGCCCCGTTTCAGTCATATGCCTTCCTGGAAAACATCCTTTTCTCATAATATTTGAAGCTAGCTGGCATTTAGCTTATGCTCTGCTGTGTCGCAGATAAGATATTTTTTTTTTAGATAATAGGAGATAATGTATCATGCATTGATAGCTTCCATCACAGTTTTTCAGTAAATCTCCTCTAGTAGCTTTCAAAAGCCTTAATTGTGATCCAGTAGTACAAGGAGAGCTAATTTCACCTCAGGTATTTATCACATGAGCATGTTGGCAAGAGCTCTCCTGCTGGACTTTCCTTGGCTGCTTCTTGTGTCCGTTCCTTTAGTCAAAATAACGTTATTCTTGTAGTGCAAACAAATGTGCAGTATTCACTTCTTAATTTTTTGGGGGGGGCAGAGTTCCTTGTTTTCACATATAGCTAGTTACTTTCTGAACACTTGAACACAGCCAGGAAGTCAGCTGATTTAAATCTGTCAAATGCAGTCCTGATGCAACACCTTTGTTTCTAAAATAAAATGCAGTAGCTAATATATCATTTCACGTAAGTGCTTCTGGAAGACACTTAATTTGCTGATTTTCTTAAAACTGCAGCAAAAACACTTTTGTTGACAACAGCAAGACCTATACAGGAAATTACTGAAATACTTCAACAAAATAATTGCTTTGCTAATATTTAATTTTGTTAAATTGGTTTTGTACAATTTCTTTAAACAGAAATAAAATTTACAAATAAGTGATAAGATCTATATACACACATTATGAATTTCACTAACATAGCTGATGCATAAAACAGCTTAAAGAGCATTCATACTTGTCATAGTTCTGTAAGAAAATATTTCACCATAGTCAAACTGAAGAAATGCAATCAGTATAGAGTCCCACCCCAAATAGATAAACAAGATTTTTTTTTTTTTCTTGAGCAAGGGGTGAGCAGTTGTTGCACAGTGTTACTACTTCTGTGATAGCTGATGCATTCCTTTAGTATGCAAATGGGAAGTATACAAGGATTCAGTACTTTTATTTAAGAAATATGCCTGCAGGCTGTATTGGTAAGCTTTAGGGAGATATCTGGTTTGGTGTGAAATAAATAGTTGTTAAAAGATCACATGAATTTGTGTCTTAGAAGATGAAAAGTGACGCTGTGAGCATTTTGAGAAAACCCTCTCGTACCTGGCATGCGTGCTTGCCACTTGGTTATTTTTTCAAAGAAATCTTACCAACCCTGCAGAAGATCGCAAAGCTACAGGCTGGGTGGGGTGAGGATAGCAGCAATGTGTGAACTTCAGTATGTAGGAGACTTGAATTTCAGACACCCACAGTCCCACCCACTTGGTGTTTGACCACTGCAGAAAATGCTCGTGCTCACGGTGGAGTTGCTTTTGCTTCAGCTTTTATCTTCAGACCATTTGAGTGCTGAACTTTCAATGAATAGATTTAAATGTCATAATTAAGGTTTTATGCATAAGCGATAGGCATCCAAGTTTGAATATTTTAAATGAGATGGGAGGGGTAAAAACCTGAAAGCATGTGAGTGAAAGATTGCTTTAGTACATGCAGTTGGTGCTGGAGGTCTGTCTTACTAAAGACAAAACATTTCCTTAAAAGCTATTTGCTGCCTAATGTAGGACACATTTTAATATAGAATAGCAAAATATAATAGCAATTTAATAAAATTTAGGTTATAAAATAGCTATTAGGTTAAGTCTGTTCCCTTTCTATTCTCTTGTCAAAAATACTAATCAGCTCTTCACTTTTTTGCAATTCATTCTTGGTGCGTTTTCTTCCTCTAATCCAGAATCATCCTTTCTCCTGTGGTTTCTTTCTCCAAAAAGTTTGGCAATACCAGCATGCATGTCATAACAATGTCACATCACAAGTTAGCTCATGATAGTTGCAGAGAAGGATTGCGTCTTAGAAACGTCTGTTCCCTTCCTATGAATACCTGTACCTTATAACTGATGAGAGCACTGTAAGCCCTAATGATCTAAGGTAATCTAACCCCCTCGCTGGCTACCTTTCTCTGGAGACACTTCAAACTACTGCTACTGCTGACTTTGGTATGAGTCAGCCCAGAAGTTTAAATGCCTGAACTTGTGCTTCTTGTGTACACTTGGATAATATCCAGTTAAATGAATAGTCCTGGTGTTTGTCTACATGACAGAGTTACTGTACGGATTGAAATAAAGCTGATCCAAACAAATTGCAGCTATCCAGGTGAGGCAGCAGCAGCCTTCACTTATGCCTCCTTTTCTTTCCTTCTTACGACTCCCAAAAATGCTCTCTTTTATCTTAAATTTGTACTCTTCCGTTTCTTTTCCGTGTCTTACTGTTTTCATTGAGAGGGATTAGTAAAGGTAAATCAGAGCTTTTGTAGCATTAACGTTAGCTTATAACATCTGTCATACTAGTCTCCTAGCTAAACTAAATACTGCTTTATTTTTTTTCCACAGCTCTTCACTTAAAAGAATTAGGCTACCTACAACATGGTGCAGTGATTCCAGTGAGGAAAATCATTAATAAATGTGTATTTTCAGCACTTTCAGGTTTTTATACTGTTTGCCTTTCTTGAGTGCCACTGCACATCTGTCAGAGCAGCACGGAGGCATGCGCAGGGACCCTTTTTTGGTGCTGGTTGTATGGTTTTCTGGATTTAGGGCTGCAACCAAAGTCACCACTTCTCAGGTAGTCTGAGCGATGATGGCCTTGCGCTGCTGCTGGTGAATAGCCAGATAATAGCAATTAGGCGTGGAAACCATTAAAACCATTTAGTCATGGTTCTTTTGATGACACCGGTGTCAAAAGAAACAATACACTTTGTAAGGTGTTAGCAGCAGATTAAAAAAAAAAACACTACTAATTCCTGTCAGATGTGTGGGGTGTAGCTTCAATGAGAATAGCATGTGGGTATGTGGCTTAATCCGAGCCACTGCTCCTGCCTCTGGAAAGGCTTTTTTCCCTTGAATTTGTAACTGTTTTTTTCTTCATGTCTCATCTAGAAGCAGACAAATGAAGAAGAGAATCAAATATTTTGTGGGGAGCATATGGAGGCGTCCTCACAGGCCTGGTTTCGTTATGTTTCAAAGTCCTTTGGACAGACTTCTGAAAGGCAGGGTGTCTGGCAGGCTGGGGAAGAGCGAGGTGCTGGGCTGCTGGAGGATCGGCTCGGCCGAGGACTGATGGCAGCCTCCTTCGATCAGATGGAGAATTGTATTACCTAGTTCTTCTGCAGGAGTTCTTTTTAAAGTCGTAAGCTGCTCATATACGGTCCTCAACAGCTGTTATTGAATATTTATCTATCTAATGATATATCATTTTATGAGTCATTGTATTTTATCGGAATGGAAGCATCACCAGACAGAAAGAAGTAAGTAGACGTGTAGATCCTGGCCAGTCATGATCTGCTTTACTGCATTTCTCAGTTACCAAAAGAAAAAAAAAAATATTTTTATATTTGTAAGAGAGGAAGAACAGAAAATGGTATCTTATGTAAATGATGCCTGGCTACATCATGGCCCGTGCACATGTGAGAGTTGGTGCTTTCTGCTGCTGCTTTTATTTAGTTACTTTTCTTAAGCACGTACATACTCACTTCCCATGCCTGCCTTCAGACTTTACCCTTGCTGACGAAGTCTATGCTAATAATTGCTAAAACAGAAGTTAGCAGGAAATTTGAGGGTCCTTTTTTGTTGCAGAATGTGACAATATTAAGATGCACTTCATTTATATATTCTGCTTCTCTTAGGTAGTAATTTCCTCCTTTATCTAAGTAATGCTATTAACAGGAACAGGGCTTTGAACTGTCATTTCATACTACTTGAAGTTAATTGCTAGAAAACCAGGGCTTTCTTGTTTATATTAACCAGTTTTATATATAAAGTGCATCTCCTTACTGAGGCTGTCACTGTGAGGTAGGAATAACTACAGTAAACTGAAGAACAGAGCAATTGAGCCTTTGATCATGTGAAAATATAAGCATGTGTTGAACTTTACACTTGAGCATTCCCACTGGCTGCAGAGGGCTTATGCAGCTGAATTTCAAGGGTCCAGGGCTTGATAGAGGTTTGAGAAGTCCTTAGCAGGCTCTACAATAAAACCCAGATATCCCATCAAGCCAGGATGCTTTAATTCTGCTCAGATTGCTTAGTAGGCACAGAGTCAGGAAGATAATATATTTTTATCTTTTAAATTCAAATAAACCTTTCAATTAAAGGAGTTTTTGACAATTTCAAATGATGTTTCTGCAGTGTTTTCTCTGAATGGAGGGGAACAGTATGATTTTGATTTTTCTTATTCTCTTGGACTAGAGAAAACCCTATCCTGTTTGCTTTGTATTGTTGCAGTTTAAAACCCCAAATGGTATAGTTTTTGTTTACTATTGCTTAGTAATTCCTCTGAGATTACAAGAAAAACAAGCCTTTGGAATTGCGTGTAGAACAACTCTCATGTCAGCACTGATATGGCAAGAGGTTGCTTTCAAAATAGTTGCAGAGCATGATCTGAGTTAAAATTCCCTATCTGCAAAGTCATACGGATTTGTATGAGTTATTTTCCGTGCTGTTGGAGGCAACGAAACACAAAACTCGTGATAGTTTTTATATTGATTTCAAAGTCAAAGAGAAAACAAGGGTTACATCTCAAGAAGGGAGAACTCTCGATGGGGTCATAGGATAATTCAGATTGGAAGGGATCTGGCCAGCCCATCTAGTGTGGCCCCCCTGCTCAAAGCAGGGTCAGCCCCGAGCCCGTGATATTCATGTCCAGCAGAGTAGGCAGTTACGGAACACCTAGGCATTGCATGGTCTTCTTCTGAAGTGTGGATCTCTTTCTTGGAGGCAGTACCTCCAGGTGCGGCAAATGCTTTTTAGGACTGTGTTCTGGGATTACATATAAAAATCCATGAGTTTATATATTTTTTCCTAGAGCCAGTGTTGTTTTTGTTGTAGGCATTCTTCTTTTTTTTTTTTTTTCCTGCAAAGATTTAGGAAGTTTAATAGTTACTATGAACTACTTTCAAATGTATCATTTCGACAAAGAATTGAAAGAGATTTTTTTTTCCTGCTGGCATTTGAAAAACAGGAAAAAAACCTCACTACTACAACAGAATTTTATTAATGAATGATTTACACTGGTTCCAGCTGTGACCATGTGATTAGTCCTTCACTAAGCAACAATGGGTATTTTCTTTCTGCTTTTATTTGATTTCCAAGAATGTGTCATCTGTTACATAAACTGCTGCCAGTATACCCCATGTAAACTGGTATTTTTTATTTCCCTGAAGCGAAAGATGAATACCCACCCATATCCTTCTGGAAATACTGTTTTAAATGAATTGGGGATTTTATTGACTACATCTGATTTGCCATGCCAAAATCATGAAACTTAAAATATTTGGGAAGCACACTGGACTGTAGGATGCCTTGTTCCCTGGTAGTGTAAAAGATAGATTATTTTCACTTCTACATTTCTATCTTAATATTTTATTACAGCAATACAATGTGTGATAGAGGTGGACAAGCCTACAGATTGAAATGTGGATAGTCCAGATTGTTCCTTTCCCTAGACCATATGGTGTAGTTCTAAAAGCCTTTTGTACGCTGTCTGTTCAGTTAATTGTAAACTCAGTCTTTAACGTACCTTAAAAAATGCGATATATATGAATCAAAAGTCAGCATATCCTGCGGTAAGTAAAGTTTGCTAAAATATGTGTAAAATCACAGTCCCGAGTGCTGGTCTCTGGGTAGATTTTCTTTTATTGGAGAATTTGAAAGTCTCTCACTGTTTCCTGATAGCGATGTGTGTCTGGAGGGACAGGTTTTTCCATTTCCTCCTCGGGAAAGGGGGAGATTTTGGTATATAATGAACATTTCATAATATTTTTGCTTGGCAGACAGCTCTGCCAGTGGGTGATGTGCAGGAACATCGAAGATTTCTGACAGATGGATGGTAGGACTGCTAATACACCTACACATGTTTCAGCTTCTGATGTTCCCGGTGTTTCTCTGATGCCTAAGAAGCTTGTGTTCACACTTGGTTCTGCTGTGGCCCAGCGCTGGGTTTTAGAAGAGCAGAACCAAGTCTCTCTCTGGGCTTTCATATGCCACAGTGAGGGTCGTTTATTAGTCCTCACAAAGTCAGGCAGTTACTAGGGAGGCAAAACACTTTTTTTTTCAACATAATAAAGAGTTAAAAAATAATTGATAGGTTCTGAAGCACTTTTATTTTCTATTATTGTCTTATGTAGCATAAGAAGCTATTTGAGAGAAGTAGCTGACTTCCATGAAGGTAGGGTTGTTGCATATAGAGGAAAAATCCAAAAGAGCAGGAGTCTCATTGAAATTGCTCTTCTGTGGGTCCCAACCTGTTTTTAAGCGTTGAGAGTGTTTGCTCATTAGTGGCGTTTTCAGTGGTAGGCAAGGCTCGCATCATTTGTGGCTTTGTAGATAAAAATTCACTTTAAAAAAAAATCCAAAACATTGGAATCAAGTAAAAAGTAAATGACGGTAGTGGAGAGTGAGACTAATGTGCTCTGAGAGGCCTCTCCTAATGAATCGTATTGATCTCTGCTGCATATCTGAAGTTTTCAAAGGATTTCAGATACTCATTCTATCACCAGCTGAATGCAAAGGGATGGGTAACCTTAGGGAATATTAGAAAGGAAGAAAACCCAACTTTCTTCTTTTTTTTTTTTTTGCTAGCAGATACCAAATAACGTAACTCTGGACCTTTGTTAAGCCTGAAGAAATACCGAAAGCGTCAGTAAGAGTTTTCTTGAAATGGGAGCAAATAATAACCAGTAGGCTGTAGTGCATCTATTTTTGTTCCATTGGGTTGTATGCTTATTGGAAAGTTTAAAGTAATAAAGGTAAATAGTATGGTAAGTAAACAGCAAAAAGTTCTTCCATTGGAGAACTACAATTTTTCTTTTTGCTTAGAAGAACCTGCTTCGTCTGAAATGCCACCTTTGCAGAATGATGGAAAGGGATAGATTTTTGTGCTGCAGAAATAAAAGTGGATCCCGCTCGGCCAAGGTATGATCAGGGGCTGCAGTGTGCCATGGTGTCAACTGTGCCACTGCCACCAGTGGCATCCTGCTTCCGTTCCCTACGTTTTGACTGGAGCACGAAGGCAGAGGAAGCAAGAATCTGTGGGCAGAATTTTCCTCGTTGCACTCCAAGCATTTCAGAAGCTTTGAAATGCAAGAAACCACACAGAATGTTTGAAGCATCCAGCTGTAATATTGAGAGCTGAAAGAGAAAGCAGTGACTGAACATTTGTTGCAGCTTCCATATGATGAGAGCAGTTCTCAAAGCCTCCAAGTTGCCGCTCACAGAGAGTAGGTGAATAACAAAGGTACCCGTTTCTGCTGTACCCTGGCAAATGTTAACTCTCTTAAAGTAGCTAGTACAAACATGATGTGCTGCCTTGTGTGATTTAAACAAAACACCTAATTTAACAGTTAATTTGGTTCCAAAATATGAGAAATAATAATTAAAAACACATAAAAATCTTCTTCAAGAAAAATGTACTGTTCTTTTTGTCAAAAAAATCTTTATTTAATCTACTTATTTTAACAGCTGTTTCTTTAACTTGAGTGGTACACGTGCCCGTTTACAAACAGTTATTGACAAAGTCAGCTTGATTTGTGAAACAGAGTCAGACTGCTGCTTTTATGGACTACAGATAGGTTAGGTTTGTGAAAATGTACAAACATCTTTGGCTGATTTTGAGGAATGAAGCTTTTTCAATCAAGGCTCATGATAAAGACTTTAGCATTTTAAAAACTAGGTTGGGCTCTCATGCTTTTTGGGCTAATGAATGAATGCATCGTAGAAATAGTTTCATGGGATGGTACAAGTCCGTTCTGTAGTGGTACAGAAGGAAGCAAGAGGAGACTAAGAGATTGTTTATAAAGGTGTTTGAGACAACTTGTGTGAAGAAGATTTAATGGGGATATGAGACAGGAGAGGAGGTGAGCAAAATAAGGCAAGGGAGCTGTGAAATTTTACTTCTGAACTGTGAAGAAGGCATTGTATTGAAAGTGAAGTTTGAGGAACGAAGCAGGATGAGGAAAGAGAAGAACATTTAAGACTGTAGACCAGGCAGATAGGAGGGATGGTGCAGATGTCCGTATGCAGGAAAAAGTTGAAAGTGAGGAAGGTTTGAGACAAGAAGAGCTGGCGTGCATCCCCTCAAGGTAGCGTGCATCTCCTTGTCTGTCCTTTATAGGGGCATCTTTTATCACATCGTTGAAAAAGTTTAAAGAAGGAAAAAAGGTGATGTAAGATTAAGACAATTACAGTGGAAAACAATTAGAAAAGAAGGTAAAAGAAGAAATAGAAGCCATTAAGAAACAAACATGAGAAGAGGAAATAGGGGATTCAGTCAGGAGAAACAATTCATATGGTTTCAAGAAGTGTGGATATTCCTTCTGAGGATGGAATTCATCAGCTAACCAGATGAAGAATGATACTAATATAAGATACAAAATTTCATCTAATTTTCAGCTCAGAAAGAAAACAAAATAATGAAAGTACAATCTGGGTGAAATATGTTCTTGTGTTTTCTTACAAGGATTCATGCTAATGAGAAATTAGCACTGCTGTTCGAAAGAATTTTTTTTTTTCATGTGTGGTAAAATGGCAAGCGAATTCCTGCCAGTTTAAAAGAGCACATGCGTTCTGGTGGCTGGAAGGAGGGAATTCAGGAGTCACTGCTCCTTGCTTCTGCTCGTGGCTTTACTATAAAACTACTGTTGGAAAGCTGTGTAAATGACAATTTAAAATTTTTCACATCTGTAAGGCAGAGAAAGCAACACCTACTTCCCTCACAGGAGTGTTACAAGGTTTAATTAAGGTTTGTTAAGCTTTTTGGCGTTCTTGAATGAAGGTGGATAAATGAAACCTTTTGTTATTATGAGAAACACTGGGCAGAAGTATGATTTTGGTGTTGGAGGGAGGAGATGGAACAGCTGCATCTTGTTTAAAGCAACAAGATGCTAAAAAATATTTTAAAACAATTGAACATTTTTGGTTAGAAGCTATATTATCATTAGGTTTATCAAATCCAAGCATTTTCTTACATTTATCTGGTAATTGGAATATCTACATAGATTTAGTAGTGTTTCTTTCCTGTAAAGATAGTTTAGGACTCCTTTGACTTGGAACTGTTGAATAGTTACCTTTAGTCTCCTTTCTCCTTCGTTACAAGATGAATTCTTTATAGTTTACTTACATTAACAAAACCAAACCAAGCACTTCTCAGTTGTCACACTCTATCAAGGTTTTCAGGAGGGTCAAAGTGGTTTTTAGAGGTTGTAGACTTCAGAATAGAAGTCAACAGGCAACAATAGTGATAACAAGTGCGTATCCATGTATGAGTATGTGTGGATACAGAATAATTCTAAACAACCCAGTAATATGCTCAGAAGGAAATTTCTCACAGAAGTAATCAACGGAGCTATTGTTGAATGACAAGAAAATCAGCGGAGGGGGATAAACCTCACTAAAATTCGCCTTTTTTCCTCTTCAAAATCAGCACGGTGCAGTGCGGTATGAAAAACAGCCTTTATAGTTACGGTCAAAAGAAACGGTGTGTATATTTGCTAGCAAGTTTCTTAGAATTGCCGGTGCCTGTAGACACACACTTGACAAAGGTAGTGGTGTGTCAGCAACATCACAGGTGTCACCACAGGCAGGCGTTATAAATGTCAGCAGTATGTAAGTGGCAGTTATAAATAAGCAAAACCATGCGAATTGGTCTGCGTTTGTTCGGCACCCATTACACACCTCCAGGATGCTGATGCCTGGCTGAGTACCTCGCGTGTTTTCAAAGTATGCTAAGCATCAAGTGGGGTACGCAGCTTGAGAAGAAAAAGAGCTTTAAAGAAAAAAGCAGACTTTTTTTTTCTAAGTCATTCTTGCAATGCCCAAGAAAATACTTGCGTGAGCGTGAAGAACAGCTGCCTAAAGACTCGAGGAAGAATCGCTTCTGGATCTCTTGTCCGTGCTCATTCAGAGCTGCGGGAGGAAGGCAGAGCGCTGCAACTCTTCAGGGCAGCTTGAATCAGCTCGCATGAATATTGCCCTCTCCAAGGATATTGGCATGCAAAACAGATTTTGTTCATTTTGCCACATTTGAATGCACCTCACAAATAGATTCGTAGCCGTTTGGAGATGTACAGACGGCATTTGGATTAGGGTCTCTTTAGCGGGAGTTAACTAATGCGTGCTCCATGCAGATAGGTGGCAATAACTCCTTTTCTCTTCCAAAAGCGTTTGTTTGGTGCAGCTCCATTTGCATACCCTATTTGCCTTGCCTTACACTGCATGTATTCGCTGGAGGCAACTTACCTGTGCGAGCACATCAGGCTGGGGTCAGACCAAACATCCTCTGCTTGATTTGCCCCCTTCCCCTTTTGCTTAATTGTATCTCCAGTACTCAGCCTGGGAGAGTGAAGCGTCTTCCAGAGCTACTTGTGATTTAAATGAGTGATGAAGGTGTGTACATCTAGGTGATCGTGGGACCAGCCCTGGCTTGAACAGGGCTGAGGAGATCAGATCTCACAAGGCTCAGAATGAGCTGAATTGCTCAATCTGTAATAAAGACCCATACAGCACCTCCTGTAGCTATTCAGGACAGAAGTGTATGAAGATGAACCTTTAACAACAGGTTTTTTTCGTCAGCTGGAAGGCAACTCTGAAATTTCTTGGTACCTGAATTCACCACTGGAGTTCTAGCAAAGACAAAGAAACACTTTAAGATTGCGTTTTTATATTTTCCATTTTTAAGCTTTACTTTATGTAAATGATTCCAGTTCACCTTACCATGTTATTTCTGTGCAGTGGCTTGGTTAATAGGCAAGATGTTTTTGTCGTCTCAGTGTTTGGCGTATTGGGGCAGAAGCCTTCCACAATGGACCGGTTTGTGGCTTTCATCTAGAGCAGCAACAAACACTGCAGGTTTGGCAGGAGCACTGGCAAGTCGGTGTAATTTCTGGTCAGCACTTGCTAGGACTGTTGTGAGTCTCGGTGACTACCTGACACGTTTTCGTGTGGCTGCTGTTGTTCCTCAGGCCTACAAGAGGTGCTTATGGCTGCTGTGAATTTTTAGCTGATGTTCCTGCCAACAATTTTCGAGTGGCCAGAAGAACTCCACAGCTGTTAGCTCCTTAGTTCGAGTCGGTACAGATCTCTAACTTGCTGGTGAAACTTGTGAGCTTTGACTTTGAAACGAAGAAGTGTCAATATAAGCACAGAGCTCACATCTATGAGGTGTAAGCGGTATTCTCGCAGTGGCTTGCAATGTTATTTCTGGCATTTCAGAGTAGTAGCAATGTCGGTAACAGCACCTACCAATAGCCAGCTAACTTCAGTTGGATCTCCCGGTAATGACCTTAAAATAGTTCCTTCATCTCTGAGCTCCGCAAGTCGAGATGCTTTTTTGCCGTACCACAGTAATCATGGCCATTACAAACCATTTTAAATTCCCACTTGTTAAACTTGTACCTGTTTGCGGGAGGAGCCTGCTGGGTTCTTCGGTGGTTTGATAGCTTGTGCATGACTGTCACTCTGGTTTTGCTGAAGAAGCTGTGCAATTTGAGTAAGCATTTTCAGATTTCAGAAGGAAAGTGTTTGGAGCACGGCCAGTTGACTTAGAGGCAGGGTAAATGCTTTTCAGACTCCTTTAGATGTGTAGAAAAGTGCTTCTCAAGTGACACTAAAGCTAAAATCTTATGTGAATTTTACTAATAGGTTCATTATTTATAATGAAGGAAAATCCAAATAAAACTGGTTTTAACTTTTTCATTGGAGACTGCAATGCAGGTCATGTGCTATAGCCAGTTTTCGTCCTGTGTAGCTAAGCTGAAATTTTAAAGGCAAGGTCTTTCAGATAGTAAATGTTTTTAATGGTGCTTTTCTAATCCCAGCCATCTGAGTTTTCAAGGAAAAATGTTACACCTTGAGGGCCAGGCTTCTTCATCCCCTGTGCACGTCCTTGCTTTGCTGTTACCTGCAGCGGTGCTATGAGCAGACACTCATGCTTCGTGTCTGCTGTGGCTTCACCCAGACATGACTTTTATTCCTTTTTTGGGTTCTATATTTAAAGATCATGTAGAACCTGAGCTTGGTTACCAAATAACCTTCCCAAACAGATTGTTTTGAGATGCATGTGCATCTCTTTGATTCGTGAAAAGAAGTATTTCCTGAAATGTTCACCACCTCAATTGAGCGATGATCACAGACAGCCGTATTTAACTCGTGGCAGCGTTTTCCAGCTTCTTGTGATACGTATATCCATAGGTACCTCCCAGCGGAGGAGGCAGACCCGTCGCATTTCTCCTACTTTCACTGTAAAATAAAATGCGGGAATCTGCTTTTCTTCATTGCTTTAAGCAACTCCTTGGAAGCCTTTCACAGACTCGGAAGGCTCCGTGGACAAGTGAACGAAAACAACTGACTGAAGTCATTAGGTTGGCTGTCCCGGTGTCGGCGGCGATGTTGGTAGACACTTGCAGTGCACGGTCAGAACGTGCTTTGGACGTACTCTGAAGCCTTTGATACTGCCTCAGCCCCTTCAGAGGGTTTAGTCTAGACTTTATAGTGCAATTATTTACAGGAAACATAATGCTGCGCCACTAAATAAAGTTGGCAACTCTAATTGCACTAGATTTATAAATTGACGTGGGTAACATATCTTCCTGGATGTGAAGCTGGAAATGGGAGAAAATATTCTTAAAATGGAAAAATATGTTTAGGGCTGTATGAAGTCCCCCTTTGATGTCGTGTGACATTTACTATTGAATCTGAGAGTTTTCAAGTGGTTTCTGAAAGAAAAAACATGATCCTGCCTGGACAGGAGTTAATGAGATGCATTGCTGTGTTCGTAGGCTCGTAGTACGGAGCGTTGCTTCAGTGCTCTTCTGAAAAGGCAAGAGTTGTACGAATGGAAGATCAAAAATTGTTTCCTCTGTTGAATTCAAATCATACTTAATAGTTAAGAACTTTTTCTGCCTTAATGTTACTTTATGAATTGTAAGAACATCATTCCAGACTGTTGTGAAGATCTAATACTTTAATGTTGCTTCTTAAAAACAAATGAAAATCCGATGAGTTAATTCTCTTGGATGAGCATTTTGCAGGTTGGCCAAATCCACACGATTATCACACTAAATTGTGTTGCAGGTTTTGATGTGAATAAAATAGCAGATACTTTTGGCACGCCCTTTAAGGTCCAGAATAAAATTCCACGGCTGAATTTTATTTTGAAGTAACCTTGCTGGAGCGTGTTGTGAAGTGACACGTTTGTCCCTTAGTAATACTTCTCTGTGGGGGACTCCTCCCAGATTTCACAGCAGAACTAGAGCTGACAGTAGAACTCATCCCATCCTTTTTATTGACTCAAGGTGTGACTGAAGATGCAGATCCTTTCATCACATATTCAAATGGATAGTTTCTGACTGTAAAATAAATCTGGCTTGTGCCCACTCAAAAGTTGCTGCCAAACATCTCAGGCTACCAAGCCTAATGTTTAAGTTAACTCTTGGAGTCCCAGCTTTTGTGCAAGGAGGGTGTTTTAAAGGGCTAAATCCCAAACTGCCACGATACAAGAATGATTCAGTGTTGGTTGTTTAAGGTTTTACCACTTCCAATTTACTGTAGAAAACAAACTTTCTGATGTAGGATGCTTTTATTAGCTTGCAGAGCAGTTAATGGTGGCTTCTAACAAACGGTTGGTCTTTCGGTCAATTAGCTGATAGGAACTATAGACAAAGTTTTTCAAATAAAGTTAGTTAAAACATTTACATGTAATTTTTTAAAAGTATCTATGTGCTTAAACTGGATACAAATGCCGGTTGTAATGCGTACCCTTCTATACAAAAACTGGTCTGAAGCCCTGAGTGTGTGGAGCCCATTTCTCATCATCTTCCTAATAAATTGGAGGAATTTCAACATGCCAGCCTATTATTAACCAGCCTGGTGCTTTTTCTGTAATAGGGAACTAGCAACTAATATGTCTCCTGTCAAGTTTAAAAATAGCGCTACATCTCCCATTACCACACCTATTAGTTCCCTATCCACTCAGAGAAATTCTAAATCAAGTTTCTTTCATCTATTTAAACCTAATGGAAGACTTCAGGACCACAGATGTTATCGAATTTATAGTAATAAGTACACTACTGAAAAAGATGAGTCTTGAAAACTGTCTTGAGCCTTCAAGAGCTGTAAACACAGTCCAAATAAGTTGGGTAAATCCAACGTGCTGTAAACCAACATTAGCAGTCTCTGTTAAACTGAGTTATCGCATTCCAGGCTTTTAAGTTACATGGCAAATGGGAGCTTATAATTAGCTGTTAAATCAGAGTAACTAATTTTCTACCAATTACAATTGCTAGCCATGCATTTGCTGGTTATATTCTCTTATTAGATCTACTATTTTTGCTTTTGAAAAGCCTGTTACTGGATGATGAGCTACCCAAAAATCAGAACATTTTGTGAAGGTGACTGATTGTTCAATACCGAGTGATCTGCAATGTGGTTGTATACTTCTATTGTAAATACATTGGAACAATTAAAAGGGGGAAGAAGAGGAACAGACTCAATGGAAGAGTAATCCTGTGTGTTGGCAGTGGGTCCTCATGGCTATGGTCATTTCCCCAGCAGAGCCTGGGCCCCGTTTCTCCATCACACCTCTTGGTTGGCTTTGCCCATTCTCTTTTGGCTTAGAAATCAGGAAACCTTTCTGCTAATTAAATATCAAAAATACTTGATTTGTCTTTTTCAATCTGTACACAAAAAATAGTTTGCAGGCAGTATTTAGTTACCCTCGTGCCATACTATGCATAGTACTTAGTTTCACGCGCGCTACTTAGGAGGTCAAATAGAGGCACACGAACCAAGTTGTGTATTGTAATTGCTGCTCACGATGTAACGCGAATCAGGAGACTGGTCAGTGAAATTTTCCTGCAACTGTTCCCTGCGAGTGCTGTGCTCCAAAGGGAGACGTGTGCTTCCCCGCCGAGGCGGTGGGGCTGTGTGTGGTTTGGAGTTAGCCATAAATGTGACGCACAGATGTTTTTCTCAACCGGGAAAAAAAAAAACCTTCAATAATTTACTTTATGCGCTATAGATTAAGATCTTCAAAGATTTTGATTGGGGGCCTAGAAGATGCAAAGTACTCGTGACAATCTTAGACTCTGTCAAGAAAGAAGGTGAAAAGAAAATTTTGATGATTAAACTTGTTTGCTCTCTCATATCTGAAAGAAAAAAATAACAGCATGAAATGATGAAGGCCATTAGTGCTTTTATATAGACAAAATAATAAAGCGATGGAAATAGGGAGTTTTAAAACGCATACTCTGCATATGCATTAGCAGCTTTTTCCTAAGGATTTATAGCAGCACTGTTTACTTAGCATGCACGGGATAATGCACAGATTTTACAGCATGCTACCTTCTAAATATGTAACCCCCAAAAGGAGCCGTGACAGTCCCTTGTGTCAGGGTGTCTCCGGATTAATAGCCGCAGGACATCTCTAAACCATAACTTCTGATTCCTGCTGTTGTATTTCAGGGTTGAAGGCGCGGATGTACAAACCGAGCCCTGCAATCCTCACAATGTGCTTTTTGGTTAAGACCACGACAATTCTTTTAAAATTCTCCTGTTTGCAGCATCTTGCTGGAATCCAGCAAGAGTAAAGGCTGCAAGAAGAGCACGTGCGTTTCCTTTAGGATTCTGGGGATCGCTGCTGCTTGTCGGCAGGTGAGCGGGGGTTCGGGTGTCAAGCAAGTGGCCCTCAGGGTGCTCCTCTGGGGGACGCCGCTTAGAAGCTGGAGAACTTGAAGTCATGCTGTGGATTTGAGAGGAATTTAGTCTTAAAGTTCGTGAATTTTAGTGTGTGGTTCTGCTCTCGTGGGGCTGCAGCCCGTGACAGAGGCAAGCTTCTGTCTGCCAGCGGCCGGTCTCAAGTTTTAGGATGAGGAAGCTGGGGAGGAATCATAAGGGTTACTCGGCCCATCACCTCTGCCGTCATGGTAGCCTCTGGTACCGAACAGAAATTGTCCATGGTTGTTGTTCTGTGGTGGGATATTTCTGCATCTGCAGTGCTTGCAGTCACTCCAGTAGCAAAAAGCAGGTTTTAAATAAGAACCCTATAAATTGTGAGACAGGAGGGTCTGCTGGGCCCTGAAGGAGCCATGTGATTTGTGTATACATCACCTCTTTGCCTGCTGTCAGAGGGAGGGCAATACCGCGGAAAGGCTCGAAACGCAGAAAACTTTTAAAAATGTATTTAACTTAAAATCTTGACTTGCAAGTTTGTCATTGGGACTGCTGGTAGAGTCCGTGAGTGCACTATGAGTGGTCTGCCAGTAGCCATCCATGTGGGTTTAGCATCAAAATGAAAGTGATTCACACGTGTGAGAGCACAACTTGTCAAGCACGAGGGTGAGACGCACAAAGCTCTTACTTTGAAAGGCGAGTTTAAAAATTAATAATTAACTGCACGTTTTAAAGCGTATTACAAGCAGCTGATTTTACAGCACATCTTAAAATAGCCTGCGGAAGAATGGGTTAGCAGTCCTTTAAGCAACTACTTCAAGTAAGGGCGGTGAATAAGCCTGATCCTGAAAGGGATTTCGAGGCAGAGTTCACAGCTGGGAATACTTACCTGGCTGGGACTGTGCCATTTTCTCCTAGTCACTCTGCTTGGGTTTTTGGCTGGGAGCTGACTGTCAGCATAACGAACGCAGTCTCAACGAGCGTACACGTAAGCAAAGGGACAGAAAATTCAGTATTTGATTATTTGGTGAAATAGAAGCGGCTGGTGCAGTGCAGCCTGCTTTCAGGGTAGCAGTCGTGTAGGTGCGTGCAGCTCTTAGGTGGCGGATGGGACGAAGCGTGGTTTCTGGGTGGCACCAGCAGATTGATGCTGATGTCCATGTAAAGGTGAACGGTTCTGGTTTACCACTTTCTCGAAAGAAGCAGCTATTTCTTACTTTTTCCAGGTGATTTATATAAAAGATAAATCAAGCGGCGTTCGCACTTGGTGCAGCTGTACAGTTCAGGAATGACTTACCCCCGGTACTTTTGGGTGATGTAAATACAAGTTAAGTTTTGGTCAAACATTCAAGATGCTGTTGTGCTTAAGGTACAGCTCCGGGGTTTCTGTGAGTCACTGCCGTGAGTAGGAGGGCACCGCGGCCTCTTTCAATGTAGGTTACTGCGTGTGCACGCTCCCTCGAGCCTTACACCCTGCGTGTGTGCACGGTGCGGGGCCAGGAGCCAGACGGGGCAGGGGGCACGGCGGTGGTGGCCCTTTGGGAAATCCCATCGCACCAGGACGTGGAGCACTGAGAGGTGGTTTTGTTTTTTTTTTTTGCCCGTAATAGGCATCGAAGCATATTTATCCGAAATCATCAGAGGCTGCAGGTTTGTTTGTGTACACAACGCATACCTGCTGGCTTTTGTAGCCAGCTGAGTGTGCTCTGGATACGGCGGTGGAATAAATTTCTCATGTGTGTGGGACTGTGACCGTTGAAACAATCATTACTGAAACCGTATACCTTATTTCCTGTAACTCATAGCAGCTCTCTACCTATGGAATATATTAACAGTTATTCCCTTGGTTTTGGATTGTTGCTCAACTATTTGGTTGGACAGCTATTTGCACACGATCTGTAATTTATGTTGTCTGAGTACGTCAACGAACAGAGCTAATTATGGCTTCCTGATGCGAGCGGTGCTGATGCTTGTGAAACCACACTTCTGTGTCTAAGACAGAGCGAATGTATGTTCCCTAATAAATCATGGAAAATGACGAGTTTTCTCTACCTAGGCTGGTTAATAACAATAAAAAAACAAACTTCAGTTGGTGTTTACCTAGAGTTTAAAATGAAGTGATGGTTTCTGTGGCTAGTTGAACAGTTAATTCTTCCGTGCCTCTAAAATAAATAATTACTGCTCTGTATAGTATAGAACTTTATTTATTTTTATAAACAGGGGCCCGTTCAGGGACTTGCAGTGAGTCCATCCCTCGCCGTTTGGCTGCAGCAGCTCACCTTGTGGCAGAGTGACAAAGTCCTGGACGAGCATCGCTGAGAGGTGCTGACTCTGACTTAAGCGAAGTCTCACGAGGTACCTGAATTTATCAGCACCTTACATACCTCTGTAATAGCCACGTAGCTGACACCGTTGCCGTTTAGAAGGCTTTCCTTATTCCAGCTGGTTTTTGTTAATGTCTGTCCCGAGGAAGGTGCCACAGCACGCCGACGGGCTACATGCAGCATTTTGCAGGCGCCGTGGTGCTGTGCTCCCGAGGCTGGGGCTCAGCTGCTGGCTCCTTGGAGAGGAAGCCCTGTAATGGGAAAGGGGAAGCAGTTCTGTTTTTCTAACGTTTGTTGTTTTCTTTGAAATGGGTAAAAGAATACCTGGAGTGATTTATATTTAATTGAGGATCGCATTCCATCAGATACGGTGAATGTTCTCAGGCCATTTATCATCTGTGTCTTTTTGAGACCTCCATGGAGCGTATAGTACATATTTACCTTAACTTGGCTAGGGCAAGGGAAATAAAGCAAAAATAATAGATGGTATTTCTGTGCGTGAACAAAACTGGAAGCCACGTGGATGAAATATGAGGTAAATGGCTGCGTCCTGCCTCCTCCGTGACTTTTTAAATACAAGGAATTATTAGTTACGTATAATGCAATTTCCTTTGCGTTATCAGCGTATGTTTTTAAAACATGCAGTTCAGTGGCTGGCTTTTTCGTTGGTCCAGATTAGTCAACCCCTGAAGTAACCACGACGTGTATTGTGCTGCCACCATTGTTTGGTAGTTTCATATTCAAGTAGCATCTTAAAAACAAAAACCAAACAAAACACCGCCACATACTGCTCTTTATGCTCTTTTGACTAAATCAAACCCGATGGAAATTATTACAACCTATTTTGCACCTAGGTTGTGTGACACTAGGGTCCTACAAGAGCTACTTCATGGCATCCCGTTGGGAACCGGGTTTCTCAGTGTAAATAGCCAAAAGGAGGTTGTTGAATGGCCACATTTGTGTAATACCTGCAAAATGCTTTAAGGAATAGATGTAAAGGAAGGAGGATAAGTGCAGAGTGACCGAAGAAGTGCCAGGATCCGTAAGAAGGAAACATGAGAGCCGAAGAAGCCTTCTCCTGTCAGCACGCCCGCTCACTCTGTCCCAGTGAGGAAGTTCAGTGAGAAGTGCTGCCGAAGAAAATCAGAGAGCACATTGTCGATTCAGCTAAAGCTGGTGATAAAAACAGTTTCAGAACTCGTCTGTTGAAGTGTAGTTTGATCAGATAGTTTACGAACACATTCCTTTATTACTGATACCACTAATGATGGGTAAATTCACGGTAACTCATTCCCACTGAGTGACTGACTCAGTGACATTTACAGCCTTTCCTGCACCCCTTTTTTAGGGGGGCTGAATTTGCAAAACGCTTCCCTCTATTCCTTTGAGTTACATTTTCAGCGACGTTTGATGACGAGCGCGGCATAATTAATTGCAAATTGTTCTGTAGGTGAATAGTGCATATTCTGAACACAGCTTGTGTTTGTATCGCAGTTATTACCCTGCAGGTTCCAGAAGGGCTCTGGAGCAGGGATTAGGATTTCAGTTGCATCATTGTGAATTCAGAAAACGCCAGTGATTTCAAAAGTGTGATTCTGAAATTAGGTCAGTGGAAAAGAGATCAGAATCTGCCTTGCTACCTGCGAAGATGCAAACTCCAAACTGAAGAGAAGTCTGCTTCCAGAAGATGATTATTTTCCTTTTGAAAGGAACATATTTGTCAAAAAAATAATGTATCTGAAACAGCGTGGGGGAGTGAATAATAGAACAAATTAGAACCTGAATCCAGGCTGTGTTATGATGGGAACGAGCATGGGATACTTTCCTTCTTGCTCATTGATCTGTAATGACCCACGAGTTCGATGTCGCTGTTTTATCTTGCACAAGGATGGGCCAGTGGCTCAAACCTATCTGGAGGTCTCTTATATTTTGTCTTCTAATTAAATTTCTGCAGTATTTGGATTTTTGTTGCTGGCTAGCTGATCTTTTGATTGCTGCAAGGCACTTGAAGCTTTTAATTTTTCTAAAATCTGATCACAGCCAAAAATATCGTTTATGTGTATAAATATAAACCTGAACTTGATTTTAACTAAATTTCAAGGTTGAGATTGGAGATTGACTGAGAATTTGTGGGGAGTACATAGTTCTCTACTGAATTCTCACTTTTTGTCATCAGAGCCTTTGAGAAGATAAGAATTACAGTCTGAAACCACTCGAAATGACAGGTCACAACATGCAGCATCAAACAAGAAGCCCAAGCAAATAAGTTAGCGGAGAATCCTCCCTGGTCAGGGTACTTTGAGAAGGAAATACCAGAGGGGCAGTCACGGATGGTAAATACTTCTCAGGGTTTTGTTTTCAGCATTTTGATGTGATGGTGCTGGTCAGAGCATCTGAGCAGCAGCTTTTCAGCACCCCAAGTGTGTGAGTCATGAAACATGAGCAATAGTCATGGGGTTTTCATCTTTCCCTTCACTTTGGGCAACACGTTTTGCTTCCTGTTTGTCAGCAGCCCCGTGGCTGAGTGTGTGAGAGCTTCCTTAAGCCGGCACAGTTGTTCTCTTCCAGCCATTTTGGAGCACTGAGAAATAACGTGGTTTGCATCTCCTCTGGGGTCCGAGCAAGTTCAGGGGATGCAGCGGAGCCGTGGGGTGCTCAGACTGCCTGTCCCAGGCACAGTCCTTGGAGTTCCAGCCCTGGTCTGCTTTGCCTGAAATGTGTTGGAATTGTTCTTTGGCTTTTACCAGAGTAAAAAGTAAAGTAAAAGGGCAAAACCTATGTAGAAGTGAATAAGAAGCATTTTATGGATGTATCCTCTAACCTGTTGAAGAATGATGTATTTATGAGTGTGTAAAGCTACTGTTAAATATTTGATTGAAAACAAAACAAATACCATATTTCTAAGACCTGCACATTTTGGTTCCTTTAAAATTTCAAATGGTAATTTGTAATGGTTGAGAGTAGTAGGTGTGATAATGCTGTCATTAGAATTAAGCACCGTTTTTTGAAGTAAACCTATTAACCTAATACGAAGGATTAATTTCAAGGGAAAAATGAAGATACTGTAAGGCCTTACAATATGTTTCTGCTTTTTCCAATATCCTTTTCTTAAAAACAAAACCAAAAAAATAACAACAATAAAAACCACAAACAAAACAAAAAACTGTATTTCTAAAGTAAAGTATTTCTCTGTTGTCATTTTCAGACTCCAGGCAGAAGTGAAGCACTAGGAAGATGACTGTTCTTCTCATTGAAGCTTTTTATGGGGGCTCCCACAAACAGCTGATGGATCTTCTTCAGGAAGAGCTGAAAGAAGAATGCGTGCTCTGTACCCTCCCCGCCAAGAAGTGGCACTGGAAAGCACGGACTGCCGCTCTTTCCTTCATGCAGACAGTGCCAGCAAATCCAAATTACAGGTAACACAGGAGCTGAATAACCTCAAAGCTCAAATTACAGGGAGGCCTTCAACAAGGTCTCTTGAACTGAATCTTCACTTCTGTGCATGCACGTGTAGATGTAGAATACACAAAAAGAGACTTGCAGTGGACAGTAACAAGTTGGTCTTCTTGCTCTGATTTCTTTGGGTATAAATATGGAAAACGACCACAGTGCTTTAGAGTTTCTTAAAATACTTTGTCTTGCATTCCTAGTCCTTTAAAGTCTCCGGGAATGCACGTATACAGATATCTACTTACGTATATGTACATTTTATTTTAAAATTACCAAGTGATTTCAGAAATAATGAAGGGTTTAAACTGTTTTTCACTGATTTGGTTGCAAGATGGCACAGATGTGAACACTGCAAGTTTCCTTACTTGCCCTCCTAGTTTATCTATTAGCAAGTCTGATTTATCAGAGTGTACTACTCCGGCTGACCTAGAGGATTAAGGGAGTCATTTTATCTTAATGATTGTCCGGTTCTGTAACGCGCCAGCACCTGTAGATGTCAATTACATGTTTAAGGGGCAAATTTCTATCAGCTAGAACCTGGGCTGATAAAAGCAGGCTATTTAGGTCAACAGATAGCTATCACATAGCGAGAAGCAGTCACTCCAGAACCAAGCTGTCTTTAAAACCAGTAATTTTGTCTGCCCTACCTGATCAGTTGAGATGTGGTGAGATGATTGCGAGGCAGCGACGCCGTGCACGGTGCAGTGCGTGCACCACTGGGGCACACAGCACAGCACCACGGCCTCGGCTGTAAATCAGCACCTGGCTGACTTTGTGCCTGCATGGAGAGGCACTGTTGGTGCTCTGGGACGTTTCAGCACAATCACCTGCTTTTCAGCCACAGAATTAACTTCAGCAGGGCTGCAGGTTAGTCTTTGGAGCTGGGTCTGGTGTTTGTTACCCCAAAAAGGAGCCAGTAGGCATAACAGACCAGGGAAGCAATGTGATATTTTCAAGAGTAAATCTTGTGATGTAGAAGGCTGCGTTTGAACAGGGTTCCCCAACCCAGTGTTCAATCTGTTTTTGAATGCATGCTGTATACATGTCCACCTTTCCTCTTCCTGCTTCTGGCTTGCGTTTCAAATAAGCTGCTGTTCCAAGCCAAACATTACAATTATTCTTCCCGTTTGTCTCGCGCAAGGCATTTATCGTTGGTTTCATCTTGCTTTTCTTTTGCAACAATTTTGTTTTGGAGGAGTATATATGACAAACTGTTATGTAAATTTGTCTTGTATCACAACCACATCCTCCAACGCATCGCAATGTTATCTGTGTTCCTTCAAGGTCAGCAGCCCAAGCTGTCCAGCACTAACTGTATTAAACTAATCAGACATCACTCATAGACATACACTTCATTAGTTTAACTTACAGTTACATTGACCCAAGATAACTTAACTCCAATTTGTCAAGTAACCCACATCTTGGGGAAGGGGGAGAATGACGATGACTTTAAAAAAAAAAAAAAGGGGGGGGGGGGGGGGGGGAAGGAAAAAAAAAAAACAACAACCCAGCAGCTTGAAAACTCACTTGAAGTTAATAAACTTGCAATCTGTCATAGACTTATGTGCAAATATAACCTTTACTGACAACAAATAAATCTGATCAAACCAATAGTGCATCTTAAAGAGAAGAAAGCTTTTTTTTCCTTTGCTGATGCTGTTAGTGTTTGATTAGACAGAATCAAATAGTCAAAGTTCACAAAGATGCAGCGTTTAAAAAACGATATCAACCTTATCCTCAGCTGCGGGATAAAATTTTAGGAACCAAGGGCTGATAGGACTGGTGAGAGGAAAACTGATGAGAGGTACCTTCTACTTTGCTTGCACATTTTTAATGTTTGTTTTGTAATTGAATGTTTCAAGTATTTTATTAAATTGAAAGCATAAATGCATCAGACTACAACCTAATGAGGCTAACTACTCTCTCCGACTAGAAAAATCATTGATTAAAATTAACATTGATTCTTTTATTTCTAGCTTGCTAGTAACCATTTAAGATCTGCTTCCCAGACAGTAGTTTGCTTGTGAAGATGAAATTATCAAACTGGCAGGAGGGTATGTTTTGAATTACACATTTAAATATTTAAACCTTCTTGTGAGGTAGTGGGAAATAGCAAATCTACATTATTTACAGCATTGACGTTATTTGTAGAACAAAAAAAAAATTCTTCTCCAAGTGATGTTTTTTAAATACGCCATTTCATAAATACCTTGTTTCTGTTTGTGCATTTCATGATGCAGAAAGGTCACAACCATTTCAAGTGCAAACCCTTCTGGTAACTGTGCTGCCCTGCTGAATTTTGCTTTTCCAGCTGTACTTTATTTCAAGCTGCTGGTTTGTGGGAGAAGTAATGCTGATGGAAACGCGCCTGATAATTTTGCTCTGTGTATACAGCACATGGCTCTGTGTACACCTTTTAAAAGACAGATACTTCTGTTCGCATGAGGTAGTTACGTGAAGAAGGCAGCCTTCTTACTTTCCAGGTGAGGTTCGGTGCACTAAGTAACACCCTGTAAAAGTGCTTTTGGAGCAGAACACGAGCTGAACAGTGATAGATGTTAAATTGAGATACTCTGCAGTGACTGGTGAGTTTGTGATGAACGTGCAAATAGTTATTTATTGGCCAACAGGCGTGCGCTCCCTTGACGAGGCCCGGGATGGCCAAGTTCCTGCTGTGAGCGATGCGGCCGGTGTCTCGGTGTGCGGTGAGTGATGTTCCCCTGAAGAGTGAAGAGATCTACCCAGACTGTTGCAGGGAGTCATATCCTCACCCTTCAAGGGGAACACACGTATTTTGGAAGGTAGCAGAGACTTAGAATTTCTCTACAGCACTGCACAGATTTATATTGCTTCCCTGATGCAATGTGCTGTGTTTCTCCAGAAAATGTTCTTGTCTGTTCTCATGGCTTCGTTGTGTTGTTAAACCACCTCCCGTCTTCATTCATCTCCTTAAAGGAGGACGGATGCCCTGATGAGTGCGGAAGATGAACCACGCAATGCGTGCCCTAAACTCAGCAGCCAGTAAGCAGCTTTTCTAGGTGGCATGTGTAGCTGGTAAACCTGATGTGCTCGAATATAGAGGGATGTACTAGAGCCACAGAGCGTTTCTCTGAGCTTTCTTGAATTGCCCTGCAGAGGAGACTCACGTGATTTTTCCTTACTGCCCTGATTGGAAAGGAGATGTCTGTGCGGGGGCTGCGTTAGGATGAGGAGTTTGATGCATTTGGTCCAACTGCAGCTTTTCAGAGCCTCCTCCTGTTGGAAAGGGAGGAGACAAGGACTTCTGCAACTCATCTCTCCTTTCTACCACTTCCCCTGCTATCTCTCTCTGAGTAGTAGGAGCAAGATGGTTTTTGTCTCTTCTCCAAATTTTTGGCTTCTGAGCAATTGTGAAATTTTTCTCTGGGATTTGTGATGCAGTCCTGCATTACGCTCCTTCGCCCCAGGAGTCAGAGCAATGCTGCCTTTTCTAGGTGGCAGTTTCCAAATTGCAGCATTTGAAACAGGCTGAAAAAAGGCAGTGTTACTGCCTGCTTTTTCTAAAAAACTTTTTTCCAGCAACCCCAGAATTTTATCGGTTGAAGGAATATCATCGTCTCGTTCCATAAATTAGGGAGGTCCGGCACAGAGTCGTGACCTCCTCCGTCAGGCTGCTTGCAGGCTGCGGAGCCGATGTGTTGTCTGCTTTGTCTCCCAGCTTGCTTCAGACAGCTTAAACTCTGTGATAAATGTAGATGTGTGATCTTGTTGAAAATTGTTTTCCATAGCACATAATGACTTTCCAGTTATTCGAAGAAGCCTTTAACAAAAAAGATTTTTTTAAAGATATTTTTTTCCTTAGTTAAGGAAAGTTCTCAAGTTTGAGAATATTATTAAAATATTTCATGAAACAGTAAATATTAGTTGCTTTTCCTTTTCTGTAATTTTAATCTTTATTATCATGAAATAACTTACAAATTTAAAATAATAAAGCAATCAACGTGACACACAAGAAAAACACATTTTTGTTTCGATAGAGGCTATTCTCTGTAGAAAACGTGATCCAAATACAAAAAAGTTAAGAGTAAAAGGTTTTGATTTGAAAACATAAAGACTAAAGTGCATTGTAGCTTCCAGTTTGTTTTAATAGTACTGCTAAATTATTTTCAAAAAAAAAGAAATATATATATATGTAAATATAAATATTATGTGTTACATTCAGTACTGCCCCCCAGGTAGCTGTTCATATGAATAAAGATTTTATTTGTAACAAACTCTTGCCCTGAAATACCTCTAGGGTAAATGTTAGTATATATATGCCCCCTGATACTTGACAACTATATTTTAAAGACAAACTCTATGCTTTTTACATTTTACAAAAGAGAAACAAAAAATCATTGTTTCAATTAATAGAGCTCTGAAAAAAATGTGAGGGGTGTGGTGGTGAGCCATGTGTATCACATTCCAAGAGTATATAACGTAGATGTGTGCGTGTTGGTTTGGTTTGTTTTGCTTTTAAAATAATATTTTAAGATTACCAGATTGAAGGTTGTTTCTGATCTGCTTTCATTCTTTTTAATAAGGAAAATAATCAAGCATGCGTTATTATAGAGTGAATTCTTTGCTAAGTGGTGGACTTGTGGTGTTGAATATTGAACGCTTTCTGATCGTGATCCTAAAATCTTGTATTCCGGTGAGTAACTCAGTGTACGAGCAATCCCACAAAAACATAGCACAACTTGCACGTGTGAGCACTAGATAAATTTGAGTACTTGGTACTTTAAAGATACATTCTTTTTTTTAAAAAAAACAAAACTGTAAGTAGTAAGTCCTGGGGAAGAAGTTGAAGATTGGAATTGAAGCAAGGCAGTCAAATTGCAGGCATTTCTTTTAAAGCTCAATACACAGATGCCCATTTGTGCTGGAACACTTCTGTCTTACGTCTGTATCTCTGTACGTCAAATACGGGCATCTTCTGTGTGGGAAGAGGAATAATGTTGCCCAGGTTAGCGGTCCTCCCAGCTTTTGGCCCTAGGAAGGGTCAGGTAATAAATTGTGTAGTAGTATGTTAGTTAAATGAAATATAACCACATACCTAGAAGAGTTTCTACTTGATAATTATTTTTGCATATTTTATGGTATGTTTGCTTCAGTAGGTGAATAAAAGTTGATCCTCATTTATGGTATCCCTTTTTTTTTCCCTTCTCATTGTGAGCTTAAGAAGCGTGTGTGAGCAGCGTACTTATGTCAGATTGACTTGGAACATACTGCTAGAGAGTAGGTTGGTGAATCATCTTTTGGACTTTGATGGGGTGACACAAAGGGGCAGAGAAATAAGGCAACTAAACGAAATAGCTGGTACCCCTTGAAGACAGGGCTTGGGTCCTGTCTTTGATTAAAAATAACGTGGGTGTAACTTCCTCATTTCTGTAGCCTCGTTGGAGGGTACAAATCACAGGGTGCTTACCTTGCAGTAGGGATGTACCAGGAATCACAGATCCCCTTCATTTTAAGGGGCAAAGTTTGCTGACAGACGGCTGTAGGAGACGCTGCTTCATCCCGAGTTCCTCATTCACACTCCCTAGCCTCATAAAGGGTCATTACTTCTTTCATTTCATTAGCACTAAACTTGATTTCGTTCCTTCCTTTCTTATATTTCTAGGGAAAAAAAATAATTGGTTGAGTTCACCAAGGTTAGTTAACATGGGCTTGTGCAAACACATAGACATTCCTTCTGCCCACGCTTTGAACTAGCTGGTTGTGAGCTAGCGGCACACCAGAAGGCCATATGGCCCTACCGGCGCCGTGTTGAGCCTCAACTAATAAGCCCTACCGAGATCCAAGACACAGGCGCCGTGTACCGAGCTGAAACAACTTGGTGACTTTTGACCAGAGCTGGCTCCTGTCCAGCCAGCTTAGTGTGTATGCGAAGGGCACATGCGTCCATATGGAAGCGCACGAAGCTCCGCAGCGTGTCGCAGATGATACCCTCCACTTTATAGCCCTGGATAATGGAGGTTGTCCCAGCCTGAATAAGGGGTGTGAATTCCTTTCTGCTGCGGGGAGCTTGGAGGCCATCTGATGCTGAGCGCGTGTCACGTGGGGACGTACGTGCAGAACGGGGCTTGGTGTTGTTAGCTTAATACCGCCCCAAATCTGTTCCGAAAACTTTGGAAAATATTACCACTTAAAGTAAACTTCTTCAGAAGAGTGTAAAATCTAATGTATTTGAGAATTATTTTTATCAGAATGCTGATATAAATCCATGCTTTGTTAAAGTTGACGAAAGAAAAAATCAGTTCACTTTAGTATATATATTTTTTTCATGGGTAGACAGTGTAAATTAAGGTTACTGCTCCGGTAAAAGGCTTAAGTAAAGTCTCAAGACAAAGTCATTTCATACGTTGAATAACACCACTGCTGTGTTCTGTCCCTGCTCAGGACTAGACTGCTAAAATTTTACTTTTCAGTATCCCAGAGAGGCTGTCGGAAAGTTTTCCTAAGTCGGCGAAGGAGGTGGGCTCTCCTTTGTTGGGCAGATTAATTACCTCGCTGCCGCGGTGCAGGGCAGCCAGAAGCAGAGTTCTGGTGCTTGAAGCCCTTGTGCACTGCGACGTTTTGAGAGTGAATGTTTTTATTCCTAGGTCTGGCAGTGTAAAACTGAGGGAGGGACGGGGGACACGACACATGACACCCAGTGACAGCAACAAAAAAATCTTTTGAGAAACAGGACAAATAATTTTGTAAGTAAACTACCTGAAATTTATTCAGGCAGACAGCAATATGATCTTAAACATTCACTTTGCATTAATCAACTTTGCCTCAGATAAAATCCTAGCAGATGGTAGCTATTCATTTTAAAAGTGACAGGTTTTCTTTACATTTTTTTTTTTTGGTGTGTAAACCCCCCACATGCACACTTCTCTCCGAAAAAAGTTTACTAGTATCATTTGCCCGACGTGCGTTTTTTCTTAACTGTGCTCCCGTTATTAAGCAGTTTCACAATTTGGATAGTTAAAAGGGGTTTCAGATGAATTTAAATCAAGGCTCCCTCCTTTGAAGTCGGTGGAAGTATATATGATCTCAACTTCGGCACAAATAAGATGAGAATGATTAACACAATGCAACGAGAGGTGCGGGAGCGGGAAGTAAGCTAGTTGCGATTGGTGCATGATCTATAGACAGTGCTAATGCGAAATGGCAGTTGTCCGTTTGATGTGTAAAAGATTTGCTGAAATTCCAGAAAAATATTCTGATGAGACAATGAAAGAACAGTCTGTTTTTTCAAACTGTAGCATGTGTTTTTCCTTTATGTTCTTGAGTGCCTGGGGAAATCCTTATTTTTCTTTCAAAAATGAATTTTACGAATCACCTGGAGAATCGATATTTACATTGCTAGCAGTAAAATGTAATGAAATTGTGCATTATGATTCGGTATTTCTGCACTTAGGATTTTAATGAGTATTTTATCTGTCCTTTTAAATGGTTGCTGCGCATATATTTTATTTCTAGATTACTTATAGATTACATTTCTATTTTCAAATAACAAATATATACAGTACTATATTATAAAGAATATGATGCTTTCTAGAATTCATTGTCATTTTAGTCCGTAACACTAATTTGATCTTCCAAGATGAAAGAAGCAGCTTTTGGTTTGTATCTAATAAAGAGAAAAATCCTGTTTTTTTTTTTGTTGTTGTTCTGTGCTGCTTTTTTCCTAATTTTTTTTTTTTTTTTTGTACCTATAAAACAAATAATACAAATTTTGTCAGATCCTTGGTTTGCACGTGATTTGGATTTATTGCTTTATATTCCGGTGTCATAAATAACTAGCTTTCTTAATGGGTACTTACAGCTTGGCTGAATTTTGTGAATTATTTATAATAAAAAAGAGATTTTATGCAATGCAAACTGTTTGTAGCCAAACAGTTTGGGAGAAGATCTCCGTTAACACCGATGTTTTTTTTTTTCTTTTTGCAAGCGTTATCCTGACCCCCATGCACCAAAGGTCGCCTTTCCGTGAAACTCAGAGCGCCGCGCTTCAGGTTGCCGGGGCCGTTTCAGCTGCCAGTCTACAGCAGCCCAAGGATTCGGGAATTTAGTTAGGAAGGTTAGCGTGGAGCCAACGTGAAGAGGAGCTGGAGAGAAGAGGGCTGCTGGCGGGAGGCGTGTTGTGGTCGGATCCGCCACAGGACGGCTGCTGCCGTGCGGAGCAGGGGCGCGAGGCAGCGGAGCATCTGGAGGGCCGCTGGACGCGGCGTCCAGTTGTACCACAGGAGGTATCCTGGATTCGTCGTGACAACCTTTCAGAAGCTGGGGGTTTCTGAATGGAATGCAGATGAGACGACGTAAAATATTTGTTCATATGGTCACTTCTCTCATCTCTCAGTTTGTCACGGGATGTTTTTCCGGCAGCAGATTGCACTGGCTACTTAAGTGATGGAGGGAAAGAAAAGCCTTCAAAACCGGCTTTCTGAGCAGTCGCATTCTTTGTGCATTTAACGACTGTGTTGCTCAGCCCTAAGTGCTACCCTATTTCTTTCTTTTTTGTGTCAGCCAGTTCAGACCAAGGGCAGGCCTCGCTGCCGGCCCAGGGCCGCCATCAGGGCACCCCCCGTCACACCAGCAGCCACTTGCCTTTCCTACAGGGAATCCCCCTGCCGTGGGTACCGGGGTGGGTGGTACAGGCTGGGAGGACAACCAGTAACTTCTACAGCTTGGTCACGCAGCTCTGGGGTGTTTGTTAGCATCTGCTGGGGTTCCCCAGAGTTGCAGCATGCATTTTGAACGCTCTGAGCCAGCCCTTGGGATACTGAAAGGCTAAGGTAGGTCACTCCTGGGAGTGTGCTGAAAGGGTGATTTCTGGTTTTATCTCCTCCGTTTCTCTGTGATTACAGCCATTTACAGGACTGTAGTCTGCATGTGGCTACGTAGGCAGGTGATGGCTGTTAACAAGTGCTGCAGCTTGGTAGGGCTGTGGGGAGGCTGCAGGGAGAGGTGGTGCTCCTGGGCCAACATCACGCGGTGCCTTATTCAGTGTCCCCTGCTTCTTGTGCACTGAATGTCCATCAGAGGTGGCCTGAGTGCATCAAATACTTCCCAAGAGCATCTCCTCCTGGTTTAGTTTCATCTAAAAAAATCCAGTTCACGGCACTGGAGACCGCTCTGGTGAGAGCTGAGGTGCAGTAAGTGAGGGTGGTGGTTAGAGTCGCTCCATAAACACTCTTCTGAATCAAACAGAAATGCTGATCTAAACCAACCCATAAAATACTTGACTTTGTGATTTGTGATGTTGTTAATAAATATGCAGCATATACCTAGCCTGTAGTTTGATTATATGCCAAATGACGGTGCGTTGGACTGCATTAAATTTAATACAGACTTCTGACTCCTCCAAACTGTAGTTTGATCAATTTGTTGCCTCCTCCTCCTCCCTCTTATGCTAGTAAGCCCAAGTGTCTTGGGAATGATACCTGCTATCGGTATGCTTTGATTTATTATGATGATTAATTTACCCTCCTTTGGAAAAAACAAACCTAAGTAAATTCTGTCTATTCATTTGAATATCTTTGACAAATAGAAAGCAACCAAAAGGCTTTTCTCCTTATTTTATAATGAAGATTTTTGTAATCTCCTTATTTTCTTGGACACTATTTTCCCTTTCTTGCCTCTGTCCTTTGTCCCTGTCTTTTCCTCCCTCCCTCCTGCACATATAGTCTGACGGTCCAGTGGACACAGTCATTTTAACGAATGCTTTCCATTTCAGAGCACTAATTTTTTTATTGTTTATGTTTATAACCTTGCCGTCTTGTTCATCATTTTTTGGTTTAGCTCTCTTAATTTTACTTGTTGCGCACTGGACCTTATGTTTAATAGCAACTTTAAGAAAGAATGAAGGGAACATCAAAAGCAGATACGTGATTTTATTTTTTTTCAGCTGGCTTACTGCAAGAATTTATACCTGTTATCAATACAGTTTCTGGTAATTACTAGGAGGAAAGATATATCTAGAGTGGGCCTAACATTTCTCTGGCACCAATTTCACCGGGTATAACTACTTAAAATGTTTACGGATTTATAAAAAGTTTTTTTTAAAAAAAAACACCAAAAATGTGAATTATTCTAAAAAAAAAATGGTAGAAAATTTATTTAAACTATTTTGTTGTTGTTGTTGCAACTAAGCGCTATTCCTGCTATGAGTCTTGTTAATGTGTATTTTCTTCGAGTGATTTTTTTTAAAACATAACGTATTTTGCATATAATGAAGATGTGTGTCTATTTGGAATGGAAAGATCTTTTCCATGGAGTATTATATGAAGACATTTTTGAATGCATATAATGCTATGTATATTACATATGGGTGAACTAAAAAAAAATGGAGAGGAGTAATTCGAGAATATCTGCAATTTTTATTTATGTAAAAGAATATCCCATTTTTAATTAAAGATGGAATTTAAGAATGATAAATGGGACCATTATCTAGTAGCAGTTAGTTTGCAGGCATTTTTTCCTACTGTTCTGCAGAGTGCTGCAGGTTTGACAGTGCCTTTGGCTTTTGTGAACAAAATGCATTTCATACTTGTGACAGAACAGTTGTAACTCACTAAACATGAAACAGTTATCATATGTAGAGACATCTCTATGTTTAAACCCCGAGGAACAGAATTATTTTAAACTGTGCATATGCAGAAATTTCCTGGTAATCAATTTTATTAAAAACGTAGCAGCAGCTAAAAATTTTACATGCCAAATGCATTTGGAGAAATAGCGCTAAAGATACTAAAATTATGCAAGAAGACGAGATGAATTTCTGGAGAAACTGTAATGAAAAAGTTATCTTTTTATTTTATTTATTTTGTTTTGGAGGGAAATGATTCCTAAATTAACTTTAGGAGGCGAATTTCTCTTGTTATAGCTGTCCTGTAATAAATTGTAGATGAGCCAAAATTAGATGTTATTTCTGAAGGAACTACGCTACATCATACTGTTTACAGTGCCAGACATAACTTCTGTCTGCCTTGTAGCCATTGACAAAAAAGGAATGTGTGCTTTAGCCCTGTTTTCCTTCAAGTACGTCCAGTTCATCCTGACACTGGCAGAGGCTGATGTGGTTAGTAGGTAGAGTGGTGACAGGCAATGAGAGCAGCGGTTCCCTACAACCACCCTCGCTATTTTGCCCCATTTGGCAAAATTATTTTTGTCTTTGGTACCAGACTAGTCTTTTTCTTGTTTGTTCTTTTTTTATTATTATTATTTATTGACTTTAGGATGAAAAGAGCAGCCTCTAAATGAGTTTTTTTTTTTAAATCAGCTCCCTGCAAATCAGTACATGCTTTGGGAGGAACTTGAGCTCACCATCGGGCATGATGCACCTCTTAGTATGACCTGTAGTTATCCCAGGAGCAATTAGCAACTTCGTGCCTGCCCTGGTATCATACAGGTCATGCTGAATGACCCTGCTCTTTTCCCCTTTTCTCTCTGTTACTTTCACAGAGCATCAGTATCCTGACCGGGAGAGAAGTTCGTTTGCCTAGGGTCCTCTAGAATGAGCCTTTGTCTTTACAGGATCACTTTTGATGATGCTTTCAAGATACCAGTCAAGAACCCTGTATGGAAGGGGATTTGGTTACAGAGCTGTCTGCTCTAGACTTAACGTTACTGTCTACTCAAGTTTATATGGGTTGAGTCTGGTTTACAATAGTTCTTATGAGATTTCATGCAGGCCTTGCAGAGGACCTTGTGGCCCCAAGCTACTTTTGAAACAGACTTCACTAGTTTCTGTGGCTCTTGAGGTGTTCAAGTCTTAAGTGCTTCAAACACAGATCTCAGGTCTTACCCAAGACGGAAAATCTCTAGGAAGATGTCATAGAGAGGAGTTTTAAAACAGGACTTCTAAAACATTGTTTTCCAGCATTAACAGATGTATGGAAGGTCATAGACATTGTGAATTGCATGGGGTCTCTGGGGTTCAGTCATAGTAGAAGACGAGATTTATGGTGTCTCTGGCAGGCATTTTTCAAGAGACTGTTCTTCAATTATTTTTTTTATGCACATGACTCTGTTCTCTTGATGAGAAAAAAAAAAAAGTGAAGGATCTAAGAGCTTTCCTCTGCCTTCAAGAGATCCCTTGGTGGGTGCAAGACCAACATGTTCAGAGCTTGGGTGGAGAGGTGGAGAGAGCATCTGAGCGAGCAGGGAGAAGGAGTCGGTGGCTGAGAGGACGTTTGAGATGCTTGCTTGCTTCCTGCAATTTTAGGCTGCGTGAAGGATATTTCAGCTGCTGGGATGAAGCTCAGCAGCTGTTCTGCAAACTCCTAACAAAACAGGGGCCTGAATTTTCTTATCCTCAGACATCTGCCGCTGACCACAGATGTTGCTGGGGCTCTGCATTTCTCTTAGCCAGTAGTCTTTGCATTACGTGGTCGAGATACAGTAATATAATAATAACAGGAATGTTTTTTTTTTGTTGGATGAGATAGTAGTCAAAGATAATGTTGTTGCCTATTGCTTGACTATGAGTGAGTCATGAAGAGGAAGGTACAAAACCTGTGTGTGCATCACTTTGGTATTTGCCTTCCCCTTATCTCTTTAGCTCACCCTAGCACAGTACATTTTGGACCATACGTGTGTTCGTTTCTTTCGATTTCCATCCCAGCACTTGCTGTGGAATTTAAAACTGTAACTTTCTTAACTCTTGCTTGTAGTATCTTTGATGTTGTCTCTAAAATGCCAGTGTTACAAGGGGGTTGTAATGCGAGCTGCGGTGCATTGTAGGTAGAGTATTTCGTCTCTCTGCAGATTGCCAGTATTAAGTGCCAGACCATGCAAGCAGCCTTCTGACCACAAAGCCTGACCACGCTCCGTCTATTAGCTGTACTCCAGAAGTATTTGTTTAGTTTTCCCTCAGATGGATAACCAATATGGAACATTCTGTCCACAGAAGTCTTATTAAAGAGGTTAGAGCATCCTGCTAATTAGGAAAAACTAATTAGGCAGATTGTTGCGCCTGTAACCAGAACTTTATATTTTAATGGATTTGAAATGTGGTATATTTATTTTTCCTATTGTAAAATACACTTTTCTTTTAAATGTTTGGAAATAGTCTTCTTGAGGAGATTACTCAGAGTAAGAAAGCAGCAACATTCTAATTTTTTAATTTATTAGGTAAGCTCTTGACAAATATATGCTGTAAAATTGATGAAATCATTAATTTATTCCAGAACTGCAGCAATCAAAACTATTTTGTCTATTACCTTTCTCTTGGTGGACTGAAAGTTTCTAACTGCCCCAAAGAGGAGCTGAAATGAGTTCACAGGAAGAAACAGCAGAGTTTGTGGCTGCAGTAAAATTAGGCTTAGGTGGTACACACGTTCAGCAACAATTCTTTATCTCCTTCACGCTAAATTTCATTAGCTGCTCTTTCTCTGAGTTTTGGGAAGTTTTTCATGTTTAAAACTGAACTGAACCGATCTGCGAGTGCCCTAGCAACACTGTTTTGGACTTTCATTGTGTACAAACTGGAACCTGAAAATCAGCCCGTCCTCGGCTGTGGTGTGACCTGGAAGCAAGACAGTAGGCATTGGTTGACTTTTCAAGGTCTGCGTCTGAATTCCTGGCAGCGGGTGCGTTTGGGTACAGATGACTGGTGCTGAGGCATTCGCTTCATTTGCGAGGTGCCACGTGGAAAGCAAGGGATGTTTGTGACTGGGGGGAGAAGGTCTGACTCAAGATACGCTTAGCTATATGGGAGATGGATTGCTCTTTAATGGCTACTTTTGAATGTTTTCCCAGCTACACCCTGCTCTGAACTTTAATTAGTATTAGCATTTTTTCAAACTTGTCAGTCTGTGTTTTGTGAAATGCCTTGGCTTGTGGAGAAGCCACGTAGCCAGGAGCTGTGGGCAGTAACCTTGCAAAAAGGCGTGCAAGACTTGTTTCTCTGCTGTCAGCCTCTGCCACCACCAGACCTTCTATATTTGCAGGACTGTCAGCTCTGGCTTTGGCAAGTCAGATTTGTGTTCAGCATCTCTGATGACCTGTAGATTTGCACCCTTTCACGTTTCTGCAGTTTAGTCTTCAGCATAAAATCTGGTCTATTATCAACCAGACAGGTCTAGGTAGTTAGCATGATGTCATGTCTCTTAAGCAGTTTATGGGACAAGGATGAAATTCATGGCAATAAATATTTTAGATTGTTTTTGTTTGGCTTCTTAAACAAAATAGTTTCTTTAGGTGAGAGGTTATTTTGCATGTGACTCTGCTGTATGATATATCGGTGGTTTTAGTACATAGGATGCTTCTCTTCATGTCACAGGTTGAAATTGCTACTTGCAGTTAATAGCTCTGCAGATTCTTGTTTATTTACTGGTCATTCTTCTGAAGTGGATGACTACTTTAGCCTTTAGTGATTGGAGGTATTCTGGTCCTCCATGTGACTGTGCAAATACATATTTTTGCTGTTAAGAGCCACAAGATTGCTTCTTTTTCCCCTGCACCTTGTCTTGTTTCATTGGGTAATGTAGAGAAAGTGGATCGGAGGGGGGCAGTAAATGAGAAAGACATACTGGTGGACGTGCTTGTGGTGCAAAGAGCCAGCTCTGCCCCCTGCCCTGGCTCCGGCTGGGATGTGCGGTGCCGTCCCCTTGTCGTGGGCTTGGGGAGGCTGGAGCTGGCTGGGCAGTGCGGGGAGAGAGGTTCTGCTTCATGGATGTGGGTGTCCACTGGTTTGAGGTCTTCTGCGCCATTCAGAAAGCAGAGTAACTGCCCTGCCTTGCCCATGCTTCAAGATTTTGGTGTTGGGTGAGAGTAGTTCTGTTCTTCCCAGTAAGCTTTTGTTGTGGGGCGGATCCTCTATGTTTTATTTGGGCTTTTAGCAACACTGGAAGTAATTTTCAGGCACCGCTTGCAGACCAGTTTGCAGATGACTCCAGCTTAGTTCATCTTGGCTTTCCACACTCCTTCCCTTTCTGTGTTTTGCCATGCTCTGACATTTTAACTGTCTCTGGCCTTTCCTCCTGGCATTTCAGGCTGTGCATCCTTCCCTCTGACATTGCACATGTCCTGGTAGAAATCTATTGCAGAGATACAGGCTCTGGATTTGCCGGCAGCTGGGCATTTCTGTATCAACAGGCAGCGTTCAATCGCGTCGCCTTGAGATCTAAATAAATTTGCATTTATCTGAATAAATCTGGATGTTTTGAACCTTGACTCTCTAATGCTTCACGCTCGGGTATTTTTCTGCAGTGTCGAAGAGGACGACGGTAGTAAAACCATGAGCTGATTACTCCTTCTAGTAGATAATAATTTCTTAATGCGGGAGGGATATTAGGAAGAATAGATAGTCTTGGAAGACTCTTTGTGGAATAAGGCTTAAGCACCACAGCAATAGGGTGCGCAGTCACCTTCATGCCGGGTCAGACGGAGCTTGGCTGTTGTGGGACAGATGGGCCGGCACCAAAGGGCAACAATCATGTAGGTTCTAGAATAACCTCAAAAAAAAATACAGGGACTCTACTGTTTTGAAAAAAATCTTGTTGCTTGTCATGGCGTGCTGTCACGCTTGGATTTCAGGTGTGCGGAGCTCAGTTACAGCCGGGCCCCAGGCCTTTGTGTGGACATGTCTCTCTTTGGAGGAACGAGGCCCGGACCTCCTTCCTCTCAGTTTCCCGCATGCCACGTGCGTGTCTTGCAGTACTTCTGTGGCAAATGACTCTGAGTCACGGGTCAGGCTTGAAATTCAACAGCTTGAAATTTGCCTAGCTTGCAGCGAGCAGCGCTGCGGCCTGCTGGGGAGCGGGGCGGTGCTGCGGGGCCACGGCCTGCGGGGCTGGTGCTGAGGGGCAGATGCCTACACCGGGGCTCCTCTTCAGGTCCAGCATCGCCCCAAAACCCCCATTTGCAGGGGGGACAGCACGTGGCGATGGCTTCTTCCTCGACAACAATATTGAAAAGAGAAACTAAGATTCTGGGGGGTGAGGTTTATTGAAATCTCCCCAGCATGCCAAAATAGGTTTTTATTAATAGGACTTAGCCTTGTAAGATAATGCCTTGTAAAAGTATTTTATTTTATTATTTTTTTTTTTTTGTAAAAGCTTTTCCTGGAGTACATAACTGAAAGCAAGGCAAGATCCTGTGTTTTATGGGGTGCTCCAGAGGCACAGAAATCCAGGGGATGTTCGTGAGGAGGACAGTTCAATAGAGACAGGCTTTTTTTGGGCACTGAATTTAACTTAACATTTTTAAAAGCTCACATAAGTAAATGTTGATCTGTGATAGCATATTATCAAAAGTTCAGTTTTCCTAAATCTGGTTGATGGACTCTAGAAGAGCTCTCGTGTCATTCCTTGCAGCTTTTCCCCCACTTAAAATTTAGTGAGATGCTTTCATTACGAAAGCCATTGAATTTAAGATTTTTCCTGTCATGTCGTATGAATGTGTTTTTGCCATAGTGGCACTTGCCCGTTTTGGATTATTTTCTGCCTATGAATATTATGTGATTTCTTGTTAAAGTGAATGACAAGATGATGTATGACATACTTGAGATGGTATTGAGCAGAGTCTAGTTGGAAAATTGCAGTGATAATTTTCTTTTTACATCTCAAACTTAAACGCCATTGAGGAAAAAAAAAAAAGTGTAACAGACAATTCAAGAAAAGCATAAGGGGAAACCTTGAAAAATTACAGGGAAATTTCCATAACAGATACACTAGTAATGCTGGTTTAATAATGATTTCCTGTCATGAACTATTTTTATCATATGCCTGCTCTCTGACGTGGCATTCTATTTAACATTTTTGAGAGCCATGTTTTAATCAGATTAAGCTCAAGGAAACCGATAGGTATCTGCTTGGCTCATGGCTTCTGCTTCTGTTTCTTATTTAGTCACAAGACTATTGTTGCTGGAATCTTTTAAAGCACATTTTGCTTCAGCTGCAGCAGGCGTGCAGCTTACCCTGCGCGAGCCTGACGGTGGTGTGCCAGTGATTTTCATGATATATGCGCAGGGTGCACCGTGGAATTATTTTGTAAATTAAAGAAGACTGATACAAACTGTTTCTTTTCCTCATGTGATTAAATAGCCAAAAATAGCAATCTATTTTTAGGCTCAAGCCTAGTAATGTTTCTTAGGAGCAAACTAACCAAAAACAGTGTGCTGGGAAAGGCTGATAATGAATAGTACTGCATTCTAGTCCACTTATGTAAAACAAAAACGCCTAATAAAACCGTGGATGTTCTTGAATCATTTTATATAGTGCATGACATTAATAGTACTTTCCATACAGGAGATGTCACCAGGATAAAATATAAATGCATGCATTTTTAACTTTGATATTTTCACGTTCTTTAGTCACTAAATTAGACACAGCAGAAAAGTTTGTAAGAAGAATTCTTAGTTAGACTCTCCAATATTGGGCATGTCCAAAATGATCAGAAAAGGTGCTGTATAACATTGGGGATTATTGGTAGTGCTTGAACATCAGTGCATTTTGCACCTCATTAGATGGTCTGGGTGTTTGGGACCATGGGGGAGCATAAGCAGACTCGCTGTTAAAAATCTCCATCTATACAAGCTTTTCTAATTTCCAGAACAAAACCAAAAAAAGTATTAAATTTCTAATGACCTCTTTTGTCTGTTGCAAATACAGATTTTTCTTTTGCCTACATGGTAGAGGCTGTATTCAACAGCTTGGTTCATATTGTATTTCCTCGATGTATTATTTATTTGGTTGATTTGCTAGAAGTCTGCGAGTCTAAGAATTAATAAAGGTTATTAGTTACTTTCCATAATAAAATTAGCTGACCTTTAAATAAGAGAATTATACAGGGGATCTCTAAGTGGAAAAATGACAGAATGCATTTTTAATGTGGTGGCCACTTCTATTACTATATTTTACAGCCACAGCATAGAATATACCTGTTACAATGCTCTTGACTGTGTATTTGCAGACAGCGCTGAATAAAGCAATTTTTTTGTATTCCAGACAGGATTTAACCCTTCGGTAACAGTTTATGTTTGTCTCATATTTGGTAACATTTCAACAGTCGGGAAAAATGAAGACGCAACTTAATGTTCTGAGAATGAATGTCCTCTGGAAAGAGCAGCAATGGGAGTTTGCTGTGGTTTTCATTACGCATGATTATATGCAGATTCCTTCAGAGCTCTAACAGACTGCCTTCGCTTGCTATCAGGCGTACGTGATGAACGCCCCTCAGCTGGTCAGATGCTGTGCACTGTATCAGCATGCTATTAGATGTTAATCTTTCTAGTGACTGAATTCATCTACCAGTTCAGGCAGAGACTTGTTGTAAAATGCATTATTGCACGTGAAGGTTGCGTTCACACCTTCTGTTTTTAACTTGGGAACGGGCTACACCTCAGGCAGGTTTCTTAAAGTAGTTATTAAAGCAAACTTTCCAAATCATTTTTGTACTGAAGGCAGGGCTTATGCTGAACAATGGCATTGCTAATTGTGTCATTATCTGGAAAAGATCTTACAGATACTCAAAGGATGCTCTGTGTTTTTCTTGTTATTTCTGAAACTTCGACAATGTAAGTAATGATGATTTTATAGCTTGGATTTCAGGTGAACTTAAATACAGCACCGCAAGCAAATCTGTAGTTTTTCAAATTTTGACTAGGTCTTAAAACATTTGTTGAAATCCTTACAAGATATTCTGCTATTTGTAGCATCATATAGGTCTGTCTCCCCATCTGTCTCTGTTTTTCATGACGACGAGGCTCTGGTACATTTTTTTACACTTTCGTACTTATTCATTGAGCCCACTGTAATGCTGTTTCTATCATAGTTATTTGTCCAACTGCTTTTATTGATCATTTCTGATAAAAGATTTTTTCATAGGGAGAAATTTAACTAGCAATCAGTTAATTCAGTTTAATTACATTTAGTTTTATATACTGGGAAAAATAATGTAATCAGAACCCATTTATGTGCTATTAAATAAATAAATTAGTAACATAATGCGGTGCCAAAACCTTAGGAACACTGAAAAAAATATTCTCACTGAATTATTTGCTGTTAGGCCGTATTTATTAAGGAATTCATGCAACTTTTATATTTTAAATGTAGCTACTCATCTAAGGTTCAGATTCCCTACAAATAAATCCTTATTTAACAGGATATCCCTGAGACTTTTTTTTTTTATTATTGGCAGCCTGACTAAAATAGTCTCATCTGGTTTAACTAAAATCTTTGCATTACTTGGCAGTGGTTTCTTTTGTACGTGGTGCTTAGAGCTCATTGAAGCTCAAATGGTACAGGAAATGCAAATCATGCAAATCATCCTCACGCTGACGATGTACAGTGGCGTGATTGAGCAGCAGTACGTATGGCTCGTGGGCTGACCACATGAAAGAAGTCATTTAAAGACCAGATGAGCCAAAGCTGGGTTAAGTTAGACTATGTGTGAGCTTCAAAGCTTATAGAATAGCATCCTTTTTAAAAATAAATTTATTTTATTAATAACACCTGCACCGAGTTCTTAAACAGTGAGAACATATAGAGATGAACATTACGTTAAATATATGCCATACTTAAATCAGAAGGCAAAATTGTTATTTTTGCAGAAGTTCAGGTATGCATTCCTGTCGGTGGAAGGAGACCGCAATCTAATAGACTGCAAAAAAGTCCCGTTCATTTGTTGTGCATAAAAGCCCAGCTCTTCTCTCCCTTTCAGGTAAAAATGAAAATAAATGGAAGATGAAAGGGACTTTTGGTCTGCGCAGAAGGGTTAAGAACAGGCTTTCTGTAAGTGCTTGGAAGTTGAGAGAAGAGGGCGGTTGAGTGCTTTCTGTTATTTAAGACTGCATAGGATTTCTAGGGTAACTTAGACAAAAATCCTGCATATTTTTTTCCATACTTCTGAGGAGCTGCTCCTGTACTTTTGGGGCTGTATTTAGTAGGGTCGAGCCGTAGCTGCTCTGTGTAACTCAGGACCCAGAGCCTGGTGCTGGTTTGGAGAGCAGCTGTGTGTAAACCTTGGGCTTTCTTTTGGGTTCAGCCTAATCCAGTGACTCTTGTGAGACGGACGTGCAAAAACTGATGTGTGCAACCTGAGAAAGGGAGTGGGTAAAAATTGCTAATAGAGTAATAAGCATTTTTCATATTAAATTTGCAATAAAAATTGTGGACGTTTTTTTTTTTTTTTTAAAGACATCATTACCTAATCCTACCACTGTTAATACTCAACTTGGGTGGCTGTTTTGCTTCTAGTAAGAGTCTTATTTCCCAGTTTGTTTTTTTTTTTATACGGCCCTCATCTGCTTTTCTTTGCTGTTTTGATGTTTTTAAAAGTTGAGATTCATTCAAATAATGTAACTTGACACAAAGCTGGGAAATGTCAACCTTGAACTGTTTCTGTGTAATGTTTAATTTTTACTTGAAACAGTAGCCCTAAGGTGGTCTGCTGTGGGACAGTTCGGGACACTGCACTGTGTAATCCCCAACGGGTGTAATTTTTTATACTCTTTCACAAATGCCCTGCTCCTCCTTCAATACTTGTAATTTGTCCAAGCTCAGGAGCAAGAAAGGATATAAGTTTTTATACTTCCTCTACTGGCTTGCATCAGTCCACAGGTCCCACAGAAAGAGGGAGAGGGAGATTTCCCATATATTCTTTAAAAAAAAAAAAAAAAAAAAAAAAAACGAACAAAAATCACCTAAACGTATTCCTTTCTTTACTACCACATAAGAAGTCTACATGAAAACGTCCCCCTCTTGATGTGCCCGCAGGCTGGGGCAGCTCCCACCGTGCTGAGCACCTCTAGGTGGTGGTCACGGGGCCAAGCTGGGGGTTTGGGGTTCAGGAAAGCCAGGAACGGTCATGTTTCCCCGTCTCCATGTATTTATTAATTTCTTTTTAAGAAAAGAAAGAAAGGTGGATGAACAGATGACATCCTGAAATCGTCTCAAGGTACTGCAGAAAGGAACAAGGTAAATGAACACTGTTTTCTTGAGCCAGGTACTGGAGTTTTCTCCTGTGGCGGAGCCTTGTGAGACTGCATCTGGGCTTCAGAGGCGTCTCTGTGCGTCCAGCACACACATAGTGTTTTAATTGAGGAAGGCATTGAAATCACAGATAATAATAAATTATCTCTTACACTCAGTGTGAGAAATAGCAAGATGCAGGAGCTAACAAAGAAAGTAGAACAGAAATCATGCTAGTTTTTTTCCCCTAATAATTTCATGTAATTTAATATCCATTTCTGTGTTTGACGGGAAGTAGAGATTGCTTAAATATCTGTACCTAAGAGCACAGGGCTGTGTAAAGATCTTTGAATTTTAAAGTTAATTTGTTTCATCCAGCACTATGTAGAGATATATACAGAAAATTAATCCCATATGATTGTGCAACTACCAATGGTCCAGAACTCTTTTTGAAATAGTTTCCAAAGAGTATCTCCGGTCATCTTGACAAACAGCTTGAGCAAAGTTTCCTTTTCAAGAGTCCCTGAAAGGTTTTGCATGTAGTCCAAAGGCATCACCGGAAAAACTGTGTTATTTGGAGACCTTGACCAAAAATATTTCACTTCGCTCCGTGTCTGCAGATACGAAAGCTTGTCGACCAGACACCTCGAACAGATTTTTAGCTTTCTGTGGCAGAGAGCTGCACGATCTTTTCCCAATAACAAATTAGCTGTTGTCAACAATTTTCCTGGCCACAGTTTAAATAGCTTAATTCAGAATATAGTATTTCACAGTTACATTGTGGCATTTGATAGGAGTGCAGGTAAATTTATGTATTCAAACATGTATAACATAAATATAAATCTTTGTAGGATAGACGCCTGTTGTCGCTGCGTACTTATGTTTGTGTGCGAATGCGTACAAACATATGTACACATACACATACTGTCTGTGCCTGAAAATATGATATCTGAAAATACTGAATCACTACGCGTGGTCTCATGAAGATAACATTTCATTCAGGAAGTCTGTCAGGTACTGTGGTGAGCAGGGTCCGTAAGATATGTAGGCAGAGTGACATGATAATACAGGGATTGATTAAATCACCAGACCGTGACTTCCTCTTATCTTCAACTCTGGCTTGGGCTCCCGAGTTCTCACTGTGGCACTGATTCTCTTCATGGCCCTCGATAAGCAAGCTTTGGCCTCAGTTTCTGAATCTTAAAGATTAGAAAGTGTCTGGTATATTCTTCTCACCCTGGTATTTCTCTTACATGTTACTGGGGAATAGTGGGCGTTCATTTATTTAATCGTAAAACGATTTCAGAAGTTTCATAATGCCACGGTTGCATATGAGGTAAGTTGGGAAAACAATTTTTAAGTATCTGGAAACATAAAAGCATTATTTTTGGAGTAATACTTCATTATTAGATTTTTCCATGGGGGGGAAGTCTCAGTGTTGCAGCATTGAGGTTCAGTTTGCTTACTTGGGAATTGTCTCCGTATGGTAAAAATTAGCCAAACATGACTGTAAGGTAACAGCACGGTGGTCAAATCTGCAGAACTTTCAGCCAGGACCTGGAGAACATTTCAAAAATGGGCAAAAGGCTTCGGATTCAGAGCTACCAAGTGCTCTCGCTGTAAGCTTAGCGTGTTCCCTTCAAATTCTGCACTGCTCTGCGAGTCCTTGCGCTGGTCCCTGTGTGCCGCGTGAGCAGCTCCGGCCACGTTGCAGAGCGAGCTGCCTCGCCCAGGCTGCAAGGCTGAGAGGTTTGGTTTTTTTTTTTCTTCCCTTTTGCTGGTAGCGTTACAGAGAAAGGCCTGTTGTGATAACGTGAAATGAAACGATAGGGCATCAATTCAGATTACACTTTAAAAACACGTTACGTAAATGGAAATAAATCAGCTTATGGTATATGCCAGGGATGTTGCAAGTTTTCTTTAAGACATACACGACTGAAGGGTTCCATTGAATCCAAATGCTCCCCTTTGTGATCTTTAGCCATGTTTGTAGAGAAACCTCTCTTAAAGCACTTACAGCTTAATTCAGAACAGACAAAACAATTATTTTTTGAAAGTTTGATGAAATATGTTTGGCAGCTTTTGAATTTAGGAGAGCGTTTGTCTCACTTCTTTGAAAATCTCACTTCATTTGGCCATTCAGCCATTTTGGTGTAATCGTTCAGGTCTGGTAGCGAGTATGGGCTTCACCAAGTTCAGAAATTAGCTCGTAGGAAAGGCTAGTGGCTGAAAATACCGTGCAGTAGTCGAAGACTGAAATTTTCCCCATTGATATGCTTTTGAATGTTGCTCTGCCTGCTGCCCCCAGGTGAAGTGCTGGTTGAGAAACATCTCCCCGTGGGGGTTTGGTACCTAGCGGGGAGAGGGATTTTCCCGCAGCCTTCATCCCCATGAGCATCACCTTCTGCATGCAGGAGGAGCTGGAGGAGCAACTGTGCTGCGAGATGCTGCAGTGGCCCTGGTGAGCAGCTCGAATTGCCCCATATTCTCCCGCAGGCTTCTGCCTAGTGTGCCCTGACATGCGCCTCTCTTCTAGTGGAGCTTTTTTATTTATTTGTTACAACACACACGTCTGTGTGTCATTCTAAAGCACAAAATGGCTGTATTTTAATTTCTTAGGCAACAGAAGCATTGCTTTATCTTCTGTAAGTATAAACAGTGTATGTTTATACGCCAGCGTGTCGCTGCTACAAGGATGAAGACTGACACTGCAAAGTACAGTTCTGTGGTGGAGCTGTTCCACGAACACAGAGCAGAAACATGTAAATTGTGGCTCTCATTGCAAGTTCAGCCGATCATCCTGAACGGTCTGCTCAGCTGGTGTTACGGCAGGAAGGTTGTCACTATGCCACAGCAACTTCCACTACAGAAGTGTGAAGGGGAAAAATAAATATTTGCACTTCCTTTATATTTTTGTCGCATTTGGTTAAGATACATACAGAGAGATAGAAAGAAATGTATGAGGCAGCGGGCACTTTGTGAATATATATTAAAGTTCCTAAGTTATTCCTAATGTTCTACAGTGCTGCCTGCTCCTGACAAACATCTGATACGGATCATATGCCTCTAAAAAGAGAACTTCCTCGAGCAAAATCTCCTCATGAAAACAGGTTGGAGATACTCACATTCTCTCTCTCGCTCTCACTCGCATGTTACATTTTGGCACGTTGTAGAAGCAGGTAGCATATCTACTACCTGCTGTTGAAAGTGTTGAAGATACTGAATTATTTATTCCATCTTCTGCACTATCCAAACTCGTTTTGGGTAGTTTGACACATCTCGGTCTTCCATATGGATACTTCATGGTGACAGAGTTGCCAGCTGCTCAGGTTTTATGACAGTCTGAGTTTTTTCGAGGGCTGTATTAGTTTTCTGGGAAGAATCCTGTTTTTCCTGAGGTCCCCTTCCTTAAGCAGTAGCTTTGCCTTGGATTGATACTGTTCAATGGGATTTTTTTGTGAAAATTAGCTGCAAGAGCATTAGCTTCCATAAAAATATTTTTAGAAGGACTTGACGCTTATAGATGATCTGAGATGAAATCAGAACCATGGAATATTATAAAAATCAGAAATCCATTTGCTAAGAAAACTAAGGTCCTTTTAGTCTTGAAATTTGGAAAAAAAAAAAAAAAGTGTTTACATATCAAAGCGCCTAAAGCAACATACAAAACAGGTGGCAGTCGGGAATGTTTTGGAGAACAGAATTTTGGGGGCAGTCGAAATGTAAAACTGCTAACCGGTCTGCTGAGACCCTGCCCATCTTCTCTGTGATTGTGCAAAGTGCATGGGTTTTCTGATGTTTTAAAATATAAAATGTGTAAATGTGAAAATTGGGAGAAGATTTGAGCTTTGAGTTTGCCAAAGCTTTTTAAAATGAAGGGGAATCGGGCATTGTTTTATTTCACCTTTCATTCATCAGTGAGTCCATTCATGTACGCCTTTCTTAGGTGAAACTCTCACTGGGTTTGGTGGGTGGCTGTGTGCTGCATCGAGTTTGATTCCCCTTGATTGGGATAAATCCATCTCACTCGCAGTGAAGACCATATATCTACGGTGATGACTGTCTCTTTGTCATCCTGGATCCATTTCCATCACTGTAAGAGAAGCTATTACCCTGCCTTCAAAGAGCCACTGCATTTATCAGCTTCTTTGGCTTCAGGTCAGTCACTTTTTCCCCGCCACTGGGCAAGGCAAGAAGGACAAGGAAAGGAACTTTCTCCTCTTAAAAGCGTTCAAGTTGTCACGTTCTGCTCTCTCTGTTTTCCACCTCCTGTTTGCAGAGTGCACACCAGGAGCAATGGGCAGGGGCTCAGTTCTGGGGCGCCATGCCCTTCCCACGTGCTGTGGGCATGTCGGGAAGCTCTTGTGCAGGACCAGCCCAAACTCCAGGACGTAACGCTATCCTAGTTAGCTAACTCGTGCGCCACAAAAAAAAAGGTAGGCATGCTTTGAAATTTACTCAAGTCTTAAGGTACGTATTCACGTGGAAGCATATATTCAACGCAAAGATGAGCTCAGTGAGAAAATTGTACTTGTTGCGTATTCTATCAAAGGAAAGATTTAGAGTTTTCCAGCTCGAGGTGCTCAGGATGTTGCGTCTCCAATGATCGGAAATGCTCAGTCGCTTCCCTCAGTTACTTGGCAGCTTCCTGGATAGAAATCATTTGCTTGGCATGGAGAAGCCTGCACGGCAACTCCTCCATTCACATTCTGCATTCCAGCCCTGACGTGGTGTTGACATTTAAGTGTTGTCTTTGTAGGGCTCAGGAGAAGGTCTGTGTGTAAGGGCGCTCTGCACTGCACAGAGCGTCGTGTATACGCATTGTATATACCCATGCACTGAGCATATACCACCATGAAAACGAACCTAATGTAGTCATCACAGATAAAGATAGAAAAAATACTCGTTTCTTCATTTAAAGGACATCTCAAGCCCCCTTCAGTAAGCACCGTCTGACACGATGTAGTTGTCCTCAACGTTTCGTCTTTAGCATTGCTGCTGACGAGCAGTGTTGTGATGCGAACCACCCCTTGAGTGGTAGGAACAATAGCATTTTGCATGGCAGTCATTTGACATACTGTTTTTTTGTTCCAGAATCAGACAGGTAAGAAACCCAGTGAAATGAACGTGCAGACTTTAAAGCAGTAAACAATGCCATTCAAACGTTACCTGGTTAGACTGAGTAGAACACCAGTTTTACAAGTCTTTTCCTTTAAAGAAGTCTTCTCACGATACATTCCTGCATCCTGTATATTCACCCTTCGTTCAACAGTTGTCTTCTTTTTTCTTGTACTTCCTTTTTCTTGCTTCTTACCTTCTTGCAAATATATCTCACAGCATATATTTGAGCAGAATCTCATAAGCCATCCGCCACCGGCTACCTCTCCCTGATTTGCTTATGTTCTGATCTAATGTGATGCCTTTCCTTTGTTATTTAGTGCCGACAGTGTGAGGTCTGAACGAGGAAGGTGATGTGGGTTCGTGGCTTTCTCCTTCCCCCCATCGCTGCAGCAAGAGCTGCTTGGTCTCGACCTCTCTCTTCATGGAAGCTGAGAGGCCGCTGTAGCCCATGGTGAACAATCTGGCCACTAAAGTAAGAATGTGCATCTGTCAGTAATTAATTGAAGCCAAATTTAATTATAAATCAGGGAAAGAAAATAGTACCACACACTTAATAAAACTGAAGAAGCCTCAGTGCTGTTGCCTAAAGACCGAAGCAATCCAAACAAAACAGGATACCTCCCTAAAAATATCTAAGTCTCTTTCAAAGAGCCTCGTTCAGGCTCACTTCTCAGTGTTAAATAGAAAAGTAGTTTTAACTGCTTTCACATCTTTTCCAGTATCTTCTGAGTTAAAGGTAATAGAAAATACTGGTGTTTAAGTCTAGTTCTCAAATAGTTGTGTCAAGCTAGGAATTTGGCCCCCGAAAATGGATTTTTGAGGTTTTATTGTATGAAAACACTGTTTAGTTGAGATAAACATTCATGGGGATAAGAAGGAATTGACAGAGAACCTAAATAATTTACAGATGAAATACGTGATGCGTCTGTGTAGCCCCTTGATTATTGTAAAGGTGAGGGAATTGCTATTTTATATACCTAGTCTTGGTGAATAACGTCAGTGAGGCCAGCGGGTTGAGAGCGGGGGCTCCGGGACATCTACCTGGGGGCACAACAGAGGGCTGGAAGCGTGGGGGAGAGGTGGGGAAGGAGAGGACCTGCAGTAATGGGGCTGGACACGCAGCCCCCTCTGCTCCAGGTACATCGCATGGCAGATGTTCATGCAGATGGCTTAGAGCGTTGTCTGGGATTTGGTATATACAACAAACGGGAAAATTTGATTTCTAGGTAGTAAATTCTTTCAGAAAATGTAGCTAAAGTCTGTCACGGCAGGGAAAAGAATTTCAACCGCAGTCCTAAGTAGTGTGCTGTAAAATGAGGGAGTGTCTATTTAAATAAAAATATCAAAAAAGGGATTGGTAGTGAGAGTTCAAAACAAAGTATTCATTTTTACTGCATTTTAATATCCAAGACAACCCTCAAATCCCAAACTATTGAACTGGTGGCAGCCATGAAAATCCATCGCTGTGTACTATATGTATGTATAGTAATTACTGCAAGAGGAAAAAATATTTTTCTTTACGATTAATATTTGTAAACGTTTATGAAAGTACACAACAAATAAATAAGACAAACACATGGCCTAATTAAGATGAAAGGCATGACAACGCTTGTGATTTGTTCTGAAAAATAAAGACCGTTAAAATAGGAAGACTTAATTATTTCTGTAAACATCTCAAATTATGCTCTATCTATTAAAAGTTAATTTATGAGATATATGTTATCATATCTATAAGCGTTTTTGACATTTGTACATTCCATGTCAAAAACATTAGGGTTAATTTATTTTTATTATATTGTATACAGTCATATATTACCATTTATTAGTATTTATTATTCAGAAACTCGGAGTCATCTATTGTTTAATGGAAAATGGAAAAGCATTTTCTGTCTGATTGCAATTTGTGTATTCTTGATACAGTGATAAAAATGCAACTTCTGCAAGTTGATCGTATAAAAACGTGTGTGATGATAAATGGAAATAACCGCTCTGTTTAATATTGCACACGTTAGTAATGCTATTTGATGTACAGCTTACACTTGAAAAATAACTTTGAGCCAAATCTGCAGACTTGCCCTGAGTTGCTGGGCTGAAACCAAGGGGCTGCATGCTGGCGATGGGATGGAGGAACCAAAGCCCTGGGGTTTGTCCACGTGAAACTCGTGTTTCTCGAGGTGGCTGCTCCTGGCCACACTTCTTGTCCTCTGCTTGCTCCGTGGCTCTTTGCAGAGGTTTGAGGGGGCAGCACAGCGGGGCACGGCGTAGTCCCGTGTCCCATCCAGAATAAAGCCACTTTTGGGGAATGGCCTTGAGGGTTCAAGGCTGTGTGCTACACGGCGTTAGGCCTTCTGATTGAAACGTCGGGAAATAATATGTAGGTACAGTGTCACCTGGAGCATGGTGAGTGCCAAGCAGTTAATGCCCCGTGAGGAGCAGGGGGGGATTTGGCCACTCCATGTGGTCAAGGCTTAAGTGGTACATTTCTGCACAGGGCTGCTTCCAGCATCACACCGCCCTCCTGAAAGACGGGGGAATGTCAGTTAGGTGAGAGCTGCCTGAAGAGCAGCCCTTTTTTTGGGTACCTGTTTCCCCTAACAGGCTTCTGTTGGCAGTGACACCCAAATCGAGCGCTGCTTTATCACAGCACCGCGTGTGTCAAACGAAGAGCGCTCGTGCATGTTTGCTGGACGGCCACATCTTCAATCATAAACTGGGTTCAGCACGAATGTGGTGGTTTTGCAGCACAGATTCTTGGACTTTGATTTCAACTGCAGTGCAGGAGAGTCGGCGCTGCCGCCGCGGGGTCTTGCCCTCCAGCAATCCTCCCCTGCCGGGCAGGGCTGGCTGTGGGGCACCTGCGCGGCGATGCCAGGAGCGGTCCCAGTACGCATCAGCTGCTGCTTGAAACCCTCTTTGTGCTGTAAACGCGGGGAATCAGACAGTTCGGTCTCTAGATCCGCAGATAGGTAAATATGCGCTGTGTGGTCTCCCGGGGGGAAGGCAAAATGTGTTTTTAGTTAGGTTGCATGGGAATTTAATTGAAAGATTTAGGGCAGTTTCATAAAAGAGTAAATCATGGTTACGTGACATGAAGAAGATTTATTAAACAAAATAAATATACTTTAGCACCTTCACTTCTATAATTTGCTTGATATAAATAGGAACCTGTATCAGGCATTTTGTCTGCTGGTAATATAAAAGCCTTTCCTTTATTTTTTTATTTTTACTGCTTTTCAGTCCTTTGGAGTAAAATAACGTGGAAGACAATAGCAAAGGTCAGGTTGCTCTCCATACACGTCCCAGCTCTGTTTCTCCAAGCGTGCTCAGCCTCCCTCCCCTGAATATTTGTATAAATTAAGCACACGCTTAACTTAATTCACCTAAGCAGGCCCTCAGAAGTCGGGCGGGCTATTAAGTGCTTCAAATTAAGCACAGGCTTAGCGTAAGACCAGGGCTTGTGCGGATGGTGGCCCCGAAAGCTGGCCGGGCTCCAGGCGCCGGTGCTGCTGTGCGTGCCACGGTCCTGGGGGTGGAAGGAGCCTGGGGACGTCTCGGAGGGGACAGCTGGGGCATTACCAGCGTGACCTTCAGCTTTGTGACGAGCCGCCCGGTGTATTTAGCGAGGGGTCCCGCGTCCATTATACGGCGTGGCGTCGATAGGCCTAGATAAGGGTAACTATAATGGCAGTTTAAAAGTGTTTTTTTTTTTTTTTTTTTTTTTTTTTTTTTTTGTGAGGTGGCGAGTTAATGATGTAGCAGTTAATTTGAATTTAGCAGACGTTTTAAATATAGGTTTCTCTTACAGAGACAAAAGTTGCAATTTAAAGCTCTTTGGTGGTCTAAAAACAGCTTAATTCTCTAGTAGCATGGTAATAAGTACTAATCCAGCTTATACAGTGATTGTAGTATGTCATGTTTGTGAAAGATTGCCTAACTCTGCTTTCTCTGGGTTTTATGTTAATTTTTTTAAATTAAACATAAAACCTTATAACATCTTTATGCTGAGATAAACTGTTCAATTTAACTTGTGCTCAAGCAGCAGCTGTCAGGAATTATCATGTTCGGAGCGCTCTTGCTATCACCTTGTGTCTCTACCTCCCGGATGCAGAAAGCTCACCTTGTTAGGATTTATTGCTTAAATAATAACCCGAGGTAAAATGGAAGTTGATGTCACACGGAATGACAACTGACATATATTTATGTCGCACGTTACATTATAATAAACTTTCCCTTCTTCCCCTTGTAATAGGTGTTAAGTGGAAATGCAGCGCAGCATATCCTCCAGTGCCCTGCGTGAGTCCATTAGCCACGTCCACGGCTGCTCCCTGGGCATGTTCGCGGTGACTCGGGCTGTCAGGTGTTATTTAGCCCTGCAAAGCCGAAGAAATTGGTTATTGCTGGTGGTTAGCAGCTTTCACGCCGGCAGAGAAACAAACAGGAGAGCAGCTCGTGTTAGTTGCCTTCAGTCCTGGAAGAGCCGAGAACTGCAGGTGGATGAGGGGGGTGTTTGCTGGTGCCGTTACCAATTCGACGCGTTTTTGCCGTAAGAAATGTAAGCAGTGTCATTGCAGGTTCTAAATCTGAGTTTGCTAGTAATTGCAACAATTTTCTCTTGACACTGGTTTATTTATGAGCTGGGCAGTGATAAGGGATCTGCTTGTTAATTCTTAGCGCTTCCCAGTTATGCTGTAGAAAATTGAGGTCTACCTCTTGCAAGCTTTCCAAGTTTCTGTCCTTTCTTGCCTTACTAAAGCCAGCCTGGAGCTCGCTGCTGCTGCTGCTGGATTCCTTCAGTTTGTCTAAACCAGAACCACAAGGGTTATTTTCCTTTCCTGTGGAAATAACCACCTTTTTCATCTCCCTCTGCTAGTTACTCCTTTGTCCATCTGAGTGGGTTCAGGTGCCCAAGCTGGGATCTCTGCTCTCATTTCTCATCATGCTCCCCACTGCCCATGTCTCTCCAATTGTCTTCTTGACCTTGACACCCCCTCCATGCTCTTCCCACCCTTGCCTTCGTGTCCTGCTCTGCTTCCTCTGCCTTCAGTCCCAATGTGCCATCTCTTTTTTTCCTTTCCTCATTCATACGCAGCCAAGTGCATAGGTTCTGTCCTGCATCAGCTCACATAAAGAAGGTTTTTGGAGAAGTCAGTGGAATGGAAAGGAACGGATAAGGTATGACGCACCCCAGAAATAGCCACCATCTTCCCAAGTAGCCATTAATCTTATTTGTGGAATATGTGAATGTGCTTTCTCCTCTTGGTTGTCATTGTCACCCTAAACTCACTCACAAAGGTCTTTGGGCAGGTGCTTTGTACCGCCCGTAGGAAGCTTTGATTTCAAAGCCTCTGCTCCGAATCTGCCACCAGGTCACTGTGAGCTCCGCAGGCCATTTCTTACTCCTCGTGACAAATAAGTGATGACTTACCTAAAACTATTTTTTTGGTCTTTGTACGGCTCATGATGAACCAGTGCTCGTATCTTAATTGCCATTCTGTTTGACAGTCCCTTTAGAAAAACCAAATATTTGATGAACAAGGCAATAACATTCATCTCTTACTTCGGTAAGCCTTCCAGATTAGCATCGACTCACGTTGATTAAGATGGATACAGGATCTGTTCTCTAGGAAGTGTTTGTTCTCTGGATGCAGATTACCTAAAAACAGCGCTTATTAGCCTAGGTGAAATAATGGTGTATATGTACATGGTTCTTTGGGGAAAAGCAAAAGTTCTGTCAGCCGAAGTTGGAAGTTGATAATATTAGTGATGGCAGCTTGGTAGTAAACTTGAACATTAGATCTGTGCAAAAATAGGAAGAAATTGAAAAGATTTTCAAATAATTAAACATTTTGTACATCGAGTTCTGAATCTGAACTACTAAAATGGTGCGTAGCAAAAAAAAAAAAAGTCAGAAATGCGCTACATTTAAAAGTCCTATATGAAAGCTTAATGTTTTATGTACAATAAAATGCCTGATCTCAATTTTTTTTAATGCCTTTGATGAGAATTTTTTACCGTGAATGTCTGCAGCTCTCTGTAGCTCCAGAAACCAGTTTATTTGAAAGATGTGCTAGGCAGGGGATGAAACACTTGTGTAGTCGTGGAGAAATTTGGGGAAATTCACCACTGGTTTCAGCAGGGTCACAGATTTACAGTAGGCATTTAAATGCATTCATTTTCTGATAGCCTGTTTAGTTATAAAAGGCTAAGACAGCAGCTTGTTAGCTTTGTTTGTGCCTGCCTGATATACCTGAAGGATGTGAGCGATGCTGTGGATTGTGGAATTGTGCTATGGCAGTGGGTGCAAGGATACAAACACTTCATTATATGGGATACCTCATAAAAATGAGAAAATAAAACACAGGAAAAGGGTGGAAAAAAAAAGAGACAACACTAGATAAGTGTACTGCATAAATCAAAAAGGTTTATGTCATAACAGGAACATGTGCCATTCCTGCTCGTATATTGAATTTCAGTAGTTGGTTGCATAAAGAAGTAAAGTGTAATGAAACTGGCAAGCAAAGTATTCCCTAGTCAGCCTTATCTTTGTTCCATTTGTCCTTCAGATACAGCTTTTCTTGCCTTTTTCAATAAAATCCATCCAGCTTTTTTATTTTGCATCTCTCTGTAACTGAGCCGGGAAGACCAATGAGATTCAGTGCTTTTCTAGTTGGGTTCTTAGCAGCTGCTTTTTGAGAGATCAAAACTTCGAATGCTGCTACATGGTATTAAGGCTTAGCTATTGATGTGTCCCTATAGGGGTTATGTTTTTCTTGGGGGGGAGAAGGGGAGGCAAAGGGGAAGGGGTGACCCTTGCGAGCAGGCTCGCAGGCGGTGAACACTGCTCTCCTTGTTTGCAGGATCCTCTTTGCAAGCTCGGTGCTTAACCTGGCTGAACTCGCTGCCCTGCGCCCTGACCTGGGCAAATTGAAAAAGGTCCTCTACTTCCATGAGAACCAATTGGCGTATCCTGTCCAGAACTGGAAGGAAAGGGATTTTCAGTATGGATACAACCAGATTCTTTCATGGTATGTGTTTCTCGCACCTCTCCGTGTTATTTAATGTGTCCTTCTACGTACAGATGTTGGGCATCGCCAGCCCGAGGAGTCCTCCTCCGTTCACATGGTGAGCCTGTAGCAAACAGAGACCCCAAGAGCAGCTGGTAAAAGGGCTCCGGCCCAAACCATGTCCTCAATGCCCTCATCTCAGTTTATAAAAGTCCAGCAGTGCTTTGCTGTGGCTTGCCTGCTCGTCGTGGCCCTGTGTCTTGGCCGTAGCGAGTGAGGTGCTTTGTTTCACGTACACTTAGCAAAGCTTCAGCTAAGCATCTTCAGCTCGGCCATAGCTTTTACTGCATCCAACAGAAATTATATAGAGGGTTTTAGGGAAATAAACAGAAATTAAAATGTAATGCAGCACTCTTCTTGTGAAGAGAGGGCAGTAAACACACGAGATAAATCCTTATATTTCTTTCATCTGGTATTCAGAAATTGAGCAGTACTAAAATACCCAGACGTTTTAAAGGCTGCGGTCCTTTATTGTTGCTAAAAACAAATGTATTTCTTGAATCTGAGTTAATGAAAGAAGTTAATAACAGCAACACTGAAAAGCTTTGTGGTTAGACTCTGTACAAACCTAAGTGAAGCAGCAAAACTGAGCTGAAACAAATTGATTTGAATGAGCTTTCTTACCTGTCTGCTATTAGGAGAATTATTAGAACTAGGGATTGAGCATTTTAAGATATAAGTTAAGCTTTTGCATCGTTATGGTATAAGCTGGCTGATACTCTGAATTCCCAGAGAATGATCTGGGTATGCTCTGACCGTCCCATAGTTGCTGCTGCCCCTGCAGTTTTAACATGTTTCACTTGCTGAGCAGTAGAGCAGGAGAGGAGAGCAAAAGACCGTTTGAAAATAGTAGCAGCCATTTTCAGATTTTACAACGTTAAAGATCTTTTTCTGGCGCTGAGGCGACTACTTTGAGCAGTTATTTTTCACACCTCTGTTGTAAGCTGACATACATTATCCTCATAACATGCATTTTTAAAATAATACAAGTATCTTCTTTTGCCTCACCCCCCTAAAACGAATTGTGTAGAGGCTCCATCCTGTTTCCTTCAGCCTCCAATAGCTTCCCAGTGTAATTATATAATGTTCATCTTTCATTTTTGTTGCTGCAGAAACCCCATTTTTAACAGCAAATAGCAGCCATCTCCTCTATATAGTTTGTAACTACCTAGTGGTCATCTGCAAAGAAATGCCATCTTGCCATCTTCCAAATCTGTTAGAAATACTACAAACGTGAAAGTACGTCTTTCCAAGATACGTTTTTCTAGCTGAATATTTCCAATTGTATCTTTCCGTGCTGTTTGCATAGATGTCTTGGAGAAAATTGAAATTTGAACTCTTGGAATCTTCTTCAATCATTAAGAAAGATTTTTTTTATCCTTAATGATTCCAAAGGGCTGATAGAACCCTGGCAATAAAATCACACTTTTCAAAGGTGAAACTCCTTTCCTTGTAGCTGCTCAGGCTGCGGGGATGACAGGGGCTTTCTAATTTGGCAGCGCTCTGCAGAGCCTCCAGGAAAAAGTTGGACAGATGAGGCTCAATGTACAAGACGAGCAGAGGTGGAGATGTGTGGAGCCTTTGTTAAGTGCCAGCAGCAGAGCAGCTGGGGCTCCTGGTGCCTCGTGCCATCTGTAAGTCAGCTCAGGAACGTGGCTGCATCATTGCTGCAAAGTCTCGGGAAGCAAAGGGTAAAAAATCAGGGGCAGGGAAGTGTGTGGGATTCCGGAAAACATTTTGACTCCCGTGGCCTGCTTGAAAAGGATGATTTCTCTCTCCCGTGGTTTTTTGCTTTTCCTGCTGGCTCCTGCTGCTCTGGGGAGCAGTGTCAGTTTTCTTTCTTGACCATGAGGATGAATGACAGGCTCTCACCTCAAATATACTTTTCACCAGCCCAGTGACTTAAGCCCACGTGTCCTCAATGTATCTTACAACCCATGGGCCTGTGTTGCACTGTGTAACATAGGGAGAAACCCACAGGCCATAAAGCACGCTTCCCTCCGGCAGCACTGCGTGCTTGCCAGCATAGGTGAGGTTGTGTCGGAGCTTTCCCCAGACGGGGAGCTTTTCTCCATTATTAATATTATTATTAATAATAATTTAGGAGTTATTTTAAGAAATAACTCCTAAATTATTATTTTAACTGTATCTTAAAATTCTGGATCTGGTTGATTTTAAAACACAGCACTAAGGAATAATATATACATAAATAAACAAAAAATATATATTTAATACATCAATATTATTGTATTAATCAGTATTAATGCAATTTGTATTAATGTATCAGTATTAACATCAAACCTTTTTTTTAAATATTGTTTGCCATGTAGTATGTATTTCTTGTTTAGTGCATGCACTTCTCATCAGGGTTATGCATGCATAGGTTAAAAAAAAAGTTCTAATTCTCTAGGATCTTGCTACCTGACCCACTTGGTTAATCAAAGGTAAGATGTCCTCAGTAAAAGGATTTTCCTGAAGGAATTTTCTTCTTTTTGCAAGTTTAATTCTGCCGAAGTCGTATGACAGTGTGTTTTATCCATCTGTTTTTAGTGGGTTTTGAGACATAATGGCAGTAGTATTAGTCTTACCGTGTTATGAATAAAATGTGATCTGTGGATATAATTGGATTTGCTCCTTTAGATTGGTAATAATATATTTTTATTCTTTTTAAAAAAAAAAAAAAAGGTTCAAAAATCTTTCAAAGTATAAATGGACAGAAATCAGAACAATTCTAGTTAAGGTATATATGCTACTTGTAATTTGCCTGAAAAGGCTGATACTACTTGACGTTCCACTCGTACCCTTTGTCTATGAGAATGTGTATCCTGTTTGCATTGCATTTGAAATAACTCCATTCTTTTTGCTGCAGCAGCGTGTTCATTAATCTTAACCGCTTTTTACAGTTTGGTTGCTGATGTTGTGGTGTTCAACTCTGCTTTTAATATGGAATCGTTTCTTACATCCATTGGAAAATTTATGAAGTTGATTCCTGACCACAGACCAAAGGATTTGGAAAAAATAATCAGACCAAAGTGCCAAGTTCTTTACTTTCCAGTCAGGTTTCCTGATGTGAGCAGGTCAGTACATTTTCCACGTCATAAATTGCCTCCAGTCTGTCAAAACTACCTATTTATTGTGAAGTTTTAGCTAATCAGTTAAGGCATTGTTAAGTAAAGACTTGGTTAATGAGCACGACCCCTCAATCGATCAGTGTGTTTCAGTAATCAGGGGCTGTTCAGGCAGAATCTGATCCACCCGCCCTGGGACCGGTAGGTTTGCCAAGCGTGTCGTCCAAACTTCCATCCCTCAGCGTGAATAATTTCCCACTTGTTTCAGTTCTTAAGAAGTTGTCTGCGCCTCAGCTCCATGTATTTGTTTGTGCAGGAGAGGTCAAGGAGGAGAAAGAAATTCTAGAGAACAGTAAAAGCGATAAGGCTGTAGTCAAGAGGCTATATTTCCCTTGGTATGTTGTAGTGGGATTTTATTCCCTCCTCCCTCCCCTACCTCTTATTTTATTGCCTTCCAGGTAGGTGGAAAGCATTCCAGTAGCACAGAGCAGACTTGCAGATTTTGGCATTAGCTGCAGTTGCAGTTGCTCTTCAGTCTTCCTCAGTTACTATGAAGGACGTTTTTTATTACCCTTGTTTCAGAGCCCATCTTGAAATTAGCAGTGGGTTATGTGGCTCAAAGGGAACATTCACCAGATCCTTTTCACTTTTGATTAAACCTGGCACAATTGTTTTTCCTATTACAAGGAGCTCTCCTCCCACCGAACAGGAACTTTGCTTCAGTGGGACCGGTACTAAATAGAGATAGTATGATTCTGCAATTTGATTATACTCTTCAAAAACTCATGATTCTGGGTACATTTTTTGCTGAAATAGGGGTGGAAAGCAGTGTCATGACTCTGCAGGAGTCCAGCTTTTGGTCTGGTAGTAAGTTCTGGTCACACTTGAGATACTTGTCCCAAACAGCTTGTACTTCAAGTTACTTCAAGGACTAAATGTACGTTTGGGGTACAGAGATTTTAAGTCTCAGGCTGTGCACTCTGTTGATGTTTATGGTGCAAAGTTTGCATTTCAGTCACTTGGTAAACATACTCTAAAGCACTGATGCAAATCCTTTAAAAATCAATGCCTAAAGTTAAGTCTTTAAAGCTCTGTTTTTGTCAAGTGGGTGAAAATCCTCCAGCGTTGCTTAGGGCCTTGGCTGTCTGCATGGCAGTGGAGATCTGTACCCGTACATCTCTGAGGATCGCCCTCGGCTTCTTAGAGACCATGTCTCTAGGGTTTCTGCTAAGAAAGCAGAAGATTTCTCTGGTAAAACTGGTAATCTGCTACCTGAGTGGTGAAGTGGAAAGTTCTCATCATGTGCTCTTCTTAATGTCCAGCTCTCATATTCATTCTCATCTCACAAAGCACGACACTGTTCATGTTTTTATTGTGGTTGTTGCACTTCACATCATATTGAAAAGCAATTTTCAGCAGCAGATGGACAAAACTAAGACGCTCATAAACATAACTGTGACTGTACAACTTTCTCAGCAATTAGAAACACAGATTAATATCGGCTCTAATCTGTTATTTCTAACATACATTTTAGTCAAAAACTAGCTCTAGATATAAGTTCTATTCTTTTTAAGGCAAGAAGCAGTATTATTAGCACAGAAAGAAGGGAAGCGTGGGAGAGGAGAGCTTCTGTATAAGTTGTTCTGTTTTTGACCTTCAGCTGCAGCCAATATTTACTATTTCTTTACAAGATCATGCTTTAAATAATGCTGAATGCACCTGTGGCAACTGAATGCTGTTTTTTAATTTAGCCTGCATTACTATAGTGACTGAGTGGAGATTGAGGAGAAAAAGGTTAAGAAAAATTGTGGCCGAGCTAAAATTTATAAAGCAAGCTCTTAGCCCAGAGTGTTTTTCAAGTTATTTTCAAATGGTAATTTGCTTTATCCAAACCAAACTCATACAGTGTAAGTAAGTGATTATTTGCATGACTGACAATCATTTCAGTGCCTGCAGTCTTTTTAAAATGCATAATTTTGCTGAGATGTTGGGAAAATATTTAAAAATTCTGAAGGCAAAATAACCAGGGTGATTTTTTCTTTACTTTGACCTCTTTTATTTTGCATGTGAATGTTGAAGGGTGTGCTTGTGTCTTAAATGTAATCTTCATTTGCACTGAGGTGATCGAAGAAATCAGCATCGCACCTGTGCTCGTGATCTTTTTAAGATTATTTTGGTTTAATACTGCAATTGTAGGATAAATAAAAGAAAATATGCCTGACCTTTGATCAAAAAACAGTGTATTAAAAGAGCATGTCATATGATTAAATCCTGTAATGTGTTTACCTTTTAATGTGATTACTGGAGATGATGGCTACACAAACCAGCACAAGCAGCATCGTTAATGATCAGTTAAGAGTGAAGGCATAACGGCGAAGGAGATACTATCAGATGTAGCATTGCACCTCTGCATAATGTGTATTTAAATATTCAAGATGGGCATCTGATCACTGCTTTTATACTACCTGTGAGAAGTTACTGATGCATTTTATGAGGAGACTTATTTTATAATAAAGATTTGTCATAAGGGCACCTCTTGTTCCCAGAGCAAACAACCAGACTGTGGTCCTTACCTGACCATCAAAAGAGATGAAAGGCTTTGAGGATTTAGCAGAATAAGAAATTTTCTGACCTAATCCTCCTGTTGTCTAGTTGTGACAATGACTAGCTTCCATACTGCATCCTGTGGTACCACAGCTAGTCCATGTATATATTCATCCTCCATCATTTCTGACTTTGAATTCTTCCCTTTATGCGTTCTGATGTAGTGTATTATGTAGAAATACATATCACAAGGCTTCTAAGCTTATAGACAAATAAAAGTTAATGTTGTCACTTCATAGCACATAGGTATTGCAAGGAATGTAGACCAGTAGCTGATCTTATGGGCCGTATGTGCTGGTTAACAGATTTTACTCAGCGAATGAAATACTGTTGTAATTCACACTTACATTGTCATTGTTAAATTTCAATTTATTTTCTATTATAATGTAAAAAAATAAGCTTTTTTTTTTTTTTGTCTATACTGTCAATAGAGTCTATTTTGATATTACCTGGTTTTGTTTGTGCACTCAAAAAACGATGGTAGAAGAACAAAACTCTCTGATGAGGTTGTCTTTGGTACTTACATCTCCTTATGCCAGCAAGCCCTGCTGGAACACCTCTGGATTTTCTCTGTTGATACTCTGTGTGAGTTCTCTCGCTCCGTCTGCCTCGATGCCATCTTTGGCAGTTGGCAAAGCTGGGTCAGGTTGGGCACTCCTTGGAATTCATTTCAATGGAAATTGTAATACAGATTTTAGTTATTAATACTAGTCCACTGATTGTACTATATCTTTACCATTATCTTGATGTGGCAGAAAAGGAAGAGATTTTCGTAAGGAGGAATGAAACAACGTCCCTGTGAGCCCAAAATGCACGTTGGGCTAAGGTGGAATAATACAAAAGAAATATGAGGCGGACTGAGATGACAGCCAAAGACAGCAGTGGTTTCTTTTTAATTGGAACTTGTTAGTCAGTGTCTTGTACTATCTGCATTGCACATTTTGGAGTAGAATTAAAGATTTTAGAACATTGTTTCTCAATTTGCTTTTATAATGTAGTACAGCTAACGGGACATTCTCAACCATTCAATTTTATATTTTTTAGTTATAGCATAAGAGAGGCAGAATTTTCCAGTTTTGAGAGTACTTTATGGCCAGCTAAGGGAGTTTCTAACTAAAGCTGAGGTTTTTAAAAGACACTGGCAGCATCTCTTGTATAGAAACATGACTGTCATGTTTGGAGGAGCCCGGTTTGGGGAATAAAAAAATAATAATTCTCCCACCTTGCTTTTCTAGGATCAGGCTTCCTGAGACCCCTGTGTAGATAACCAAGAGGTTCCCCCTTCCCCTGTAACCATAGCACCACGCAGTAGCTCTGCAATGCCAGACAATACTGACGTCAACAAGCAGGGAAAGACCTGAACCCCAGGATCCCAAAGCTGTGGATGGGCTCTGGGACGCGGCTGCGTTGCGCCGAGGGATGCGCTGCAGCGGTACCTGAGTGAGCTCTACTGAGCTGGCTTGCTTGTTGGAAGGAGTGTACCTTAGAAGCACACTTTTTTGGCTAATTAGCCTTCCAGTGCAATAGTACACATTACTTTAGGTGGAGTATGATGCTAATGATGTGATTCCAGCTCTGAAGCCAGCCCCTGTGCTTGCGGGTGGCTTGGGTAGCTCCGCGGTGCCCTGCGCTCTCCGGTAGGCATAGCCTCCCTGCCACCACGGTTTATGGGTAGTTAGCATAATTAGAAAATGCTGACGGAGTGCTCCTACCTTGGGGCTTGCTGCTGAAGAACTGGGTGAGGGAAATTACTGCCCTGAATGGCTTTCCTCCTCGCCTGCTGCAAGTCGGAGCGCTGGTGTTGGCACTTAGACAGTCAGCGGGCGGGATGCTCGCAAGATCTGGGACATTACGCCGGCTGGGGGGAAAGTGCGGTGCTGGCTAAAAAGGGGCATAAAATGGATTATTTCACTTCTGGGGCTTTGGCTGTGGGTCGGTCACCCTCTGCACCTCAGGGTGAGAGCTAAGGGCAGCGAGGAATTGGGTGAACTCGATGAAGGGCGACTCAAACACCCAAGCCCCGTGTGCATTCCCACGTGGCGCTTCCTTCCACGTGTGCCCTTATGCCATCAGGGCAGGATGCCCAAGCTTCCATGCTAGCCCTGGGGAGTAACCATTGCCCAAGCCTGGTCTTAGGAAGCTAAACGTGAGGGTCCTGTCCCCAGGATTTGCCAGCAGCATCCTGACAGTGCCCTCCCAGAGGGATGCCTGCCTGAACAGTCCGCTGGGCTGCATTTCTTTCATGAAACTCTCCAAAAACCTCATTTCTTTTTATCTAGTCAGAGACAGAAGTAGTTTTACTGACTCTCTTTTATCAGTCGTATAGGTATTCAACTCAGTGCTGTCATAATAACCATTTAGGCTCACAATAGCTCACAAGGATACTTAAGCAGAATTCTCTGTGCAACCCAGTTTTTTATTATGTTGGGTACTGCTCATGTTGCATACAACACATTCCCATAAAACTTGCATTTTGTATTTACAGAGAAATTTCTCTGGAGAGTTAAGGTCTTGTAAAACATTCTTGTTCTACAGCATGAACGAATTATTATACTCTGGGGCATTAAAAGTGAAGTGTACTGAAGAAAAGAATTTTTTCATTAAAATGCAGTTTATATTGATAAAACAGATTACTAGCATTTGATGAAATGTGAAACTTGGATCTACCCGTATCACTAAATCGCCAGTAGGTTTATTTTGGCAGGAAGAATAGTATGTAATGTATATCAGGACCAATCATTATATACAGTACCTGCTAGTTTTGTATTAGATTAAATTGTCTTTCACTAAAGTACTTGGGAAAAAAAAAATCCCAACTATATCTGTATCTTGAAGTAGCAGAATGTGGTAACCAAGAATATTAGAAAATAAAAGCTGTCGTGTTATCAGTTTTGGCACAGTCATTTATCAATCAGTATTTTAAACATTGACAAGTGGTAATTTAATAGGGAATGACCCTGTTGGCAGGAAGTTCTAATGACAGATGATGCAAACTCATTTATCACTATGGGGCTGTGCTGGCTTCTTACCTTTCTCAGTATCACAGCTCATATTTTCCAAGTCTGGGATGTGAGAAGCCACAAAGGGCAAAACCTGTGGCACCAAGCCCGTAACCACTCCCATCTCGTCCGATTAACCCCTTAGCTGCAAATCTCAGTGCAGCCTCGCTGCAGGGATCTGAAAGCCCCAAAGGAGATTTCAGTGCAATTTGACTCCGCATTTTGGAATTGGTCGCGATTTTTGGTTGTGTCACTTTGAATGCAAAGTTGAGGCGCACTCATCCTTGGCTTTCAAAGCCAAACTACACTCTAATAATTAATAGCACGTTTCATTAGCAGGCATTAAAAATATTACATGCGGTGCCCTATACAATAGGCAGCTATTATTATTATTATCATTGCTACATTGAAAAGGAAATTGATGCATTCAGAGGTTTAATTGATTCGTGCATATTCATGTAGGAAGTCGGTGGTAGAGTCATGACTGGACTGGACTGGCTCATTATGCACTTTCATGCATAATAATTTCACTGCAACTTGCAAAGAGAATAGACTACCTTGTTGTAATGTGTGTGGGCATTTGAAGCTGGGCGATGTCATGGGAGAGGAAATGAAAATGACACCTTCATCAGAAACTGATACGGGTGGTGCTTTGAATTCTTCTAGGAGCAGTCTATCTGTAATGCAGTAATTCAGCTACGCTTACTGAGAACAGAAAAACACATACATTTTTCCTTTAACTTCAACACTGTCAAAGGTTTTCACCTATTTGATATGATCTTACGTTGCCGATTTCAAAGCGTAATAAATGCGAGCCCTGCTTTGCACTTCCTGCACCTTCCTCAGTTCTCCATTCGTTCTTTCTCTCTCCCTTTCCCAGCAGCATCTCCCTCCTGAAGGCTGGGATGGGGTTAAATATCCCCCCCATCCAGGATGATGCAGACGTGAAACGCTGTCAGAGTTTGCATCAAACTGTTGTAATAAGGCTCGGTGAAGTTTAAAGTTAATTGGTTGAAATTGTCATGACAGACTTAAAATAAAGCTGTTTTTCCTTCCATTCAAAGTGGGAAAAGGCTATTGATTAATGGTAGAATCCCGCGAAACGCTAAATACCCTCATTTTCACTGCAGTCATTCAGAGCTGAGGTCGCTTGGCACTCTGCGTGATTACAACGTTAGCGCAGGTGGGAAGAGGTGGCACACAAAGCTAAAAGCTGGGAATCGAGTGACGTGGTGGTGTCCAGTTTAGCTCCAATCCATATGAAGGTACGGGCTTAAATCTCTCACATGTGCAGAAAGTGGTTTTTATAGGCAAATCTGCCCCTATTGAATTTTGCGATTCAAAATACTGCCCTTCAACATTTGAAAAATTTTGTATTTTTTACTACAAAGTTCATGAAGATTACATAGAAGTGTGTTTTTTTTTTTTTCTTCATAGTAATTTCATGCTTACAGAATTCTGACAGTCATATTGATCATATTACCTCCTAGTTGCTACAGTGACAGAACCTTATTGTTTAGATGTTCTGGGCATTCGTCGTTGTAATACAACGGAAAAGAAAGTAGGTAGCGTGCTAAAAATTGCAGTGAAGGTAAGGAATAGGAAAAGGATATCAGATTTTTTTGGAGATTCTTCACTGAGAATACAAAATGTTTTCAGAAATCTTTTTGAGGAAAACGAAGGAATCTCTGTTACCAGCCATGGGGGAATGGCAGTACGTTCAGAACAGCCTCACTTCATCTTGAATGCAGTATTAGTTTGGAGGGAAAATAAAATAATAAAGAAATAAGTAAAAAAAAAAGCAGAGCCTTTCAAAGAGTGAAGAAAGGGTAGGTTCTTTCCTTCATAAGAAAGAACTGGTAGATAGCCTTGCAAATTGTTAATAAATGTAAAACTGAAACTTAAGTGGATTGGATCTGCTTTGAGCACTGTTGTGTGCTAGTTCGCAGCCAGCCAATTCAAGTTATAATGCCAGTTAGAGATGCTGTTAGATGGAAGTGACAGAACAGCAGATAGCAAGATATTCCATAGGAGTTTCAGAGGGTAAAGAAAAAGAGCATAAAGTTGCAGCGTGGAACAAGTACAAGCCCTGTTTTAAGTGTGAAAAGGAAACTTGAAACATGGCTTTGTAGTCCTATGGAGATGACCTTTACGTAATGTATAAGAACAATTTAATACAGATGTTTTATTTATACATAACCAAATGGGATGAAGTTAAATGATTTTTAATTTTGCAAAATCACGGATAATTTCTTTGTTGTGCAAGGAGTATTTTAATTTGTTTCGGTTTTTTACTTTTTTGCTTTTGCATTTACAACTAGGAATATTTAATATTTTATATTTTGGACGTTCCCCCTGCTCAGTTGTGACTCCCAGATGAAATAATCCTCCTCTTTTTCCCTTTAAATAATTCAAATAGCATACATTTAAAAATATGAAAATCCCAACGTAAACGTACCAGAAGTGCTTTTAAGGTAGGAGGCTGCTCAGCTTTACTATTGAAAAGATGTGTTTCTAAATAGTAATGAAGGTTCATCAGAGTTTGGGGCGTATAGTCTGCAAGTTGTAGGGATGTTAGTTGAGAGCTGTGGGAGATCCACGTCCAGGAATGTTTTTCCAGCTTCTTTTCCTCAAGAATGCATCAGAAAAAGTCTTTGGGTTATAGTGCCTGTTCCTTAAAGAAGGGGCATTTTGTGTGTTGGGAAATCCATCCTCATATCAAAGTGGTTTTGAAAGTAGATGAAGTCTAAACAAGATGTTGTTTCATTCAGTCTGATTTTCAGTCACTGTTGGAGGCGCTAAAAATAGCCAGCAAAAAAACCATCAGATGCTAATTGAATCAGCCAACCTGTGATTAAGTCTAGAGTAGGTTCTTCCTAAAACTGCACGCCTTGTGTAGGATGACTCCTAAGTAGCACTCAGATCAGGCTTCTAGAAAACTAAAGAATTTATTTGTCTTTGGTCAACTTGTGGATTTCCTCCCACCCCTACAATGTCAGGAACCACCAGGAGGACAGGTTGTCTATTTTAGCTGATGGCCAACTAGCCATGGAGCTAATGGTGTGCAATGCCTCACCACCACGCCAGAGCCCGGGTCTTGCTGCTTGTCCTCCATTGTCAAGCCCTAGTGACTGGCATGCAAACGGGTGAGATTCTGGCCTTTTAAATTTTTAAAAAAGATATATATATATATATATTTTTTAAGATGCTTGTTGTTGTCCCTGTGTAAAGCACTGAAAAAGTGTGTGTTGTTCTCCTCACCGGTGTTCAGGAAAGACTAATTTAAACTGTGAAACAGGTAGAGAGAATTGCTGCTATAGGACGATTAGGAGAGTCTGTATTATGAGAACAGATTAAAAGAGGGTGGTTCACTTGTCCTAGTAAAATAAAGGTTGAGAAGGGGATCCATGTTAATCGTTACAAATTCAGTCAGAGGATAAATGCCATGGAAGAGGAGGAATTATTTAAGTTCAAGGATAATCCTTACGGTATCCACTAGGTATAAATTGGTCACTATTAAATGACTCAGACTGGCAATGAGGAAAAGGGTGTGTGGTGGGGTTGTTTGTTTTGATTTTTGTTTTTCTTAGAGACATTTCATTTTGAAGTGGCTGTCAAAACACTACTGAATTTTAAGGGGAATTTGATTTGTCTGGGGTAATGCCAGACAATTTAAATGTTTGCTGTGATGACATCCCCGAAATGAAGGTGAAAGGAGGAGGACTATGACTTGGTCCCATACTGACTTCAATCTTGATACTATGGTCTGAGACATGAAGTGCTCCATGCAGGATCTCGTGTGCTTCCCGTGTATAAAGGACACCGAGGATGTTGAGCCTGTTCTGTGTAATGTCCATCGTGTTTGTCTTGTATTTTGTTAGGCAGGTGCCTCTCGAGTGAGCAGTGTCCTGCAAGGCAAGTCTTGGGCACGTGTTAAACCACTCATCTTATTTGGGATCAGGAGGGACAGCTTGGGAAGATGCTAGGTGACGTGTGCTTCAGCAGGAACCATCTCAGGCATCATGTTCTGGGTATCACAGCTCTGTAAGCATCCTTCTGATTTTGCCTCAGTTTACTCTTACTCGCTGAAGCATTTGAATAAAATTCTTTTCTTGAGCTTGTTGAATGACTTTATTTCAGCTTTATTTTTCTAATGAGTCTGAGTGGCTCTTTCATTCTCATCCTTGTATACAGTAGTTTAATACTAAAATTGCCTCAGTCTGTGCTAGAAGCAAATGAATCACAGAAGAAATCTTTATGCAGTAATTTCTTTCAGTGACTGAAATTTTATCTGTTCTTCATCAAACTTCATCAGGTCTTTTGATTTCTGAGTTCACTTACGTTATCTGAAATCTGATTTTGGAATTACTGATCTTGAATGATGTGCCTATATACGGAAAAAGAGAGGATTTGACCCTTTTAGGGGGCCTAAACCGTGTTGCTTTTGTTGCCAGTAAAAGGAGGGATTATCTGTCAGGATTCCTGGTAACCAGGTCACAAAAAAAAAAAAAAAGGCAATAACAGATTTTTATTTTTCCCCAATGATACCTTGTACGATATCCATGGACTTACTGAGTATTCGTGACATTAAAACATCGTGTTATTTCTGAAAGTAGCTGAGCTCTTCTCCGAGGTATTCGATGCTGGACTCGTGTGTGCATCTATACGTTAGCAACTTATTATTCCGCAGGCGTCACTTCATTTTGGCTAGCAATAAGTCCTGTTCAGTCATTGTGCTGCAGAGGAATGTTTAAAGCTGAAATGTGCATTGGAGTCTGTTTGTTTGCAGCAGATGATTTGCCTAAGCTTTGATGCGCAGTCACTTTCTGACATTTGTGTATTTCAGCAGTGAACAATGTAAACTCATTTTCTGAGCACTTTGATTACTTGCACATAGCAGTGCCCATGGCATGTGACAGAGAAGAGCACTCTATCCACTAATCAGATAGATATGCTTCAAGCGTATTTACACAAAATAATGAAAACAGCTGTTAGATACCTTTAAACTTGAGTGTGTTTTGTTATTAATCTACTAGCCCGTACACATGACACTATAATTCTTCGCTCACTCAAGTTGCCTTTAATGACACAGTAATAAAACTGAGAGGGATGAAAGTAATGGAATTGTAGAATGTAATGCCTCAATTGTTCTACAGTGTCTTCCTTTTTGCCAAAATAAACCACAATTAGGTCCATATGGTGTTTTGAAGTTTTCAAGCAATGACCCTAATAAAAAGTAATGAATTTCTGACAAAAGAAAGCATGGTGCTCTTTTAAGCAGATATCTTCGCTATTGATCTAGTTATGATTGCAGACTGATATGCTAATAGAAGAAGAAAGGTTCAACGTGCCTGGTACAAGCACTTTCATTTGTGGTTTATTTTATTCTTATGAAATTCAGATTGAAAAGGTAGAAACATGTTGTAATCCATCAGTTATGACTGCCTTTTAAAAGACCTACTATAAAGCAAACAAATGGATTTTTCCTGAGAAAAATGGAGTTTGGAAAGCATTAGCTATGTCGAAATTTCCAAAGCACTTGTTAACTAGGAGGGTGCCTTGCAGTGATGGAGATGCTTTGTGTGGACACGGAAATTTGACTTGAGCACGTGATTGACTTCAGAGATCCCAGCTCTTTGTTGCCCATTTTTGTCTCTTTAAGCCTTCTCATGGGGGATTTGGAGTGACACTTCTCTTCATTTAGATGGTCAAGCTACCTGCTGAGCAGTTGTTTGGTGAGTACAGATACTCAAATGCAGTGGCTAGGGAGGATGTGCAGCTCATCTTCATACATAGCACGTAGTTGTGGGCAACCATTACAGAAGTGTGGTGGGTCCGTGTTGTGCCGGTGATGCCTGAGGTGGGGTAGTCCAGTCTTAGGAAAGAGGGAAATGCAGGTTCTGCCAGCAGATACCAGGGGAAGGGGAAAGAAAGTACAGGGTTGGTTTGATAACTTTCACTTTAGTGTCTGTGCCATGAGTGTTTGTTCCACATGCTCACCTTCCTAAACGTCTGAATTGACCACAATCTGCTGGATCATCGATATTATTGGAAATGTTATACCCTATGTTATGTACTTTATGTTGTGTACTTTATGAGCAAGGCCTGTAGTTTTGCAGCTGAAACTATTCCTTTAAATAAAATCTACCTTGTCTACCTTTGATTGCCACTAGAAATTGTCTCTGAATGACTCCTTCACTGGTAAATGAGGAGGCTGTTTTGTCTAATCAGCTAATTTCTCAGTTGCCTGTTCTCTAACTATCAAGGTGCTTCTCAGACCTCCCACTCTAGTCTCTACTCCTACACTTTTGGGAAATTGTATAGTTAATAACTGTAGCTATTAATAAAGTCAAGATATATATATATATTTGTTGATAACTACAGTTGTTCATAAAGGTAACTTATTTAGTTTGCTACGTTCTACATTGGTAATTTCTCCATCCCCTTATCTACCACATATTTTTCTATGGTTACTTTATTCATTTTTATTCATCTTAATCAAAAAGAGCCTTGTTCATAGGTAAAACTTTATCTTCAACAGTGTATCCTACTAAGTAGCAAGGTAAATGGATTGCTATTTATTCCACCGCTTTTCTTTGTGTAAATAGATACTTGTTCCTAATTTTTCACCTTCTTGTACTTGACACTTCAATGAGATTTGAATGATTAACTTCTTTTATTGCAATCACCTTTAATACCAATTGACTGGTGCTTAGAAAGTGGGGCTTACCTTCTGGAAGAGGCAGTGGGATGCAGGAGAAACAAATCTCACATCAGATGATAAGATGGGGAGATTTTTTGTTGTTTTGAATTTTAATAAAAGGAAAGTAAAAGTGGAAAGCCCTGCCTTACTTCCATAATTAAAATAGGTTTGAACTGATGTTTCGTGCTTCGATTTGCAGTCAAAAGCTTTAAGAAATAGTCTTACGTGTGAAATGAGACTGGTTTTAAATTACATAAAAAATCCATCAAGCATAGGTAGCCTAGGAGGTGAATGTGTTTAAAGTATGCTAGTTTTTAGAGCCTGTTGTAGATAAGAAAGGTTGGGCTTTTCACCCTAAACGAGCCGGTTCTCCCAGGAGGCTGTGTGCAAGGCAGCGGTTAGCAGCTTGGCTCCTCACCTACCGCTCGTGCTCTCCTGGGCTTGCATTAAACTCCCTGCCTGTATCACACATAGCAAATACGTTGAAATATTTTTAATACTGAAAAAGGGGTCTTAAAGTTCAATATAAGCATGGGAGCCTTCAAGTGCTCTAGCCCCTGAATTTATTCAGTAAAATATAAGAACCTAATTCTGCAAGGTTGTACCTCCCTTGAGGTCTCTAAATACCATCTGGAGACTTCAGAAATTCTGGCTTATTTTTTACACAACCGAGTTGAAATTTTTTAAGGTTGCTAAGTACTTCGGAGTTCTTAGTATACCTGCAAAGGCTTATATAAGCTTAACCTCGGTACCTTTAGAAATCCGAAGTTTTAACTATTTGTGACAGCCCAGGTTCGGGGTGTTGGCCAGAAGGGTGAACCCACTGGCCACTACTGATTCTATTTTTTTATTTTTTTAATTTTTTTTATAACAGTACCGCAAATACTCTTGTTCCCATATTATTAGTGCTAAAGTAATCTTTCACTTGCATTGTGGTAGCACCTGGGGAACATCGATGCCTTTTGATGCATGGAAGCGACGCAGTCAGTATTAGGAAGCGCTAGCACTCCAACAAGGTAATGCTACAAGGTTTTGTTATTTAATGTAACTGTGCTTGATTACGTATGGGCAGCTATTTAGATGACTAAGTACAGCCATATAGACTTCCTGTGTATGTTTGCAGGACTAGATCCCTACCAAGCAGTATTTATCGTTAGATAGCTGTTCTGAGGAGGCTGAATTATTGCTGTGTAGCTCTCATGTTAAATCAGGTCCTGACAAAGGGAACACAGTAGCTAATTGTTCATGCAAAACCCAGAAGTTGTCTATTTTTTGATCTGCTGATGCATATATTTTTAGCCACGTGTCATGACTTTTATTCCCCCTTTCCCTCCCCTTTTTATTTTTTAACACAGTCAAGCTTCTTGCAGAGCAACATGCCCTATTGTGTAATGATCAGGGATGGTGATTCTTAGCAGTAGATGAGGGGACAAGTTTAAGAAAACATTTATTGTACTGTGTTTTGGAAACATAAGCTAGTTGTAGAGGTTAGGTTGAAAATAGCAGGAACTAGTACGGCAGCATTTTAGTAAATTGGGATATAAACAAACATCTGTTGCAGGAATGTAGAAATGACATCATAAAGAATGTATGCAAAAAACTTAATTGAAAAAGAATGATGCAGAATTGCAGCATGACTTTAAGTCTAAATTGATTTTTGCCTTCAGAGTGAAAGTGGGATTTTTGTACAACATTCCAATACTATAAAGTATTTAAAATGTAATGTCCTATTAATGTACCTAAAATGTAGGCTGTGGGTCACCCAATAAGAATAGTAGTTACAGTAATACAGTATATGGAATATGCAATTATCTTGACAATAGTTTTATTTTTTCAACAATTTTGTCATAAAAGAGCAGTAAGATACAATGAATTTGATTCATTTTGTGTGTGTGAATCATTTAATAGGCCATTACATCTACTATATTAGACTCCATTCTCCTTTCAGAGCTTTTCATTATAAGGCTGTCTTTAATGGAAAGAAGTTTAACCTTCCCTCCCAGATAGATTGAACCCCATAACAGTGTAAACATTCTCATTATAAAATAAAATCCCCTTCCCCAAGGGCAGCACTATAATTATGTTGCAGAGTGTTGTACAAATGTTTCTCTTAAAAAATGTTGTCTCGTTCTTGTCCTCAAGTTTTTATCATTTTCATTTATGAAGAGAATCAATAATACTTTTAAATTGTAATTTAATAAAATAAATACGATCTGATTATTTTTTAATTTTTTTGAAGTTATTTTAATCAAGTTTGAGAAGAAGTCATCAGTAAAATTGCTGTTGATTTATAAATAGGATAATTAGAGGCTTTCCTCCTAAGTACTGTTCACTGGCATTGTGGCTGTTTTTATTGCCTAGTCAAACCTCTTCATTCAATTTTAAAATTGCCTTTTGAATGAACTGCGCTACGAGCTTGCCAAATAGTGTCACCATTAATACCTTACCTCCTCTATTTCATTGTCCAGTCCGTAAATGCACAATAAATTGTTTGATAAGGAGGTCAATGAGGTTGTACTAGTTTTTAAGTGAATTACAGCCAAACATTTCAGCTTATGTCACGCTCTCATTGTTGTGCAGCGCTGTGCCGCAGCCCTGGGTAGTTCCTCCTGTGCCATTACTCCAGGACGAAATGAAAAATCAAGAGGGGCAGCCACCTCGCCAGCCATTAGAGAAAGAAGGGATAGAAAAACGTGCTTATTAATTCAGTTTGGAGCTCTCTCGTGCCTCCCTTAGCGCAAGGAAGGAGATCTCGGTGGCGGCTACGCACCGCGTACCCCACGAGGATGGCTCAGGCTGAAGGTGCTGATGGGCGGGAGAGGACGCCGCAGCTCCTGCCGCTCAGATGTCGTGGTGGTGTTCCTGGAAAGCCCGAAAGCATCTCCTGCTGGGTGCTGGCAGGTGGGTGTCTGCGTTTCTCCGCCTCGGAGCATGGGCGGAGAGCCGCGAGGGATGCGGGACGCCCGCCGGCCCTCGCGGTTTCCTCCAGGCACCGCGTCCGCCGCGGAAATGGAAACGTGAAAGTAAGAAACTTTGTGCTTGTTGAGTCTAAAAGAAAGTCTGTTTGTGTGTGTCTCTCCCTTTGTAACAGAAGGAATGTTTCTTATGTTTCTGTCTTCAGACAGTTGGCACACATTTCATCTCAGCAGCTGCTTTCTCTTAAAGTGCAGTAGAGTGTAGGACTGTAGTGACACTAGCATTAATACTTCACATTCTGCTATCATATGCTGTCACTGTGAAATATGGATCTAGGTTACATGTGTTTGCAGACTTTGTACTGCTGAATTATGAAAGCTGACTCCGTTGGAGGATTGTGTTGTATTCAGAGACTGTGAACTGAACAATAAATGAATGCAGTAAGAGACTTGTAGGAACACACAGCATCCTCCTTTTTGGCCTAATTGAGCCTATAGCTTTAAAACGTACGGCTGCCAAATAAAACTTCATTGTTGACTTTGCTAAATATATTTAGCAGGCATCTAAATATTTCTCTTGTGGGCACCTTTTAGTTGCTATCCTTAACATTGTTTAAATGTTATTTTTAAATCCCGTTCTTCTGAGTGGTATAAATTACTGCAGATAGTAAAATTTATTGCAAAGAGTAGAAGTACTAGTGCTGGGTGGCAAAATAAATTATCGGGAGCAATTAGTTGTTTTGTTATCAAGAATTAGGGTGTACCCATAAATAAAACTCTGCTTTTTTTTACATCTGGGTGGTCACCTCACATAAGAGAGGCGTAAAGCTGCAATTTCCATATCCTAAAGGTATAAAATTAGTACGTGTGTAAGTATCAGCCGGGATGTCAGCAATCACAGGGTTTGCACTGCAATGCATAGTGCCCGTGCACTGCCGGCGCGCTGAAAACATTTAGCAGTGCGTTGTTAGAGTCAGATCTGGTCGGTGCCTGATGTTCATCTACCAGTAAATGCTTTTGCTTCTTAGTAGAGGCGTTAGGTATCCGTAACCCCAGCGCTGGAGGCAGGGCTGTGCCTGTACACGGGCAAGCAGCAGTGCCAGCAGCGAGCCCAGGTGCAGAGAGCTGGCAGCAGATGCACCACCCTCCCTGTTCGCTTCCATTCTTGCCTTTGAGCAGCAACTTCTGTAACGGGGCAGCGTGGATAAGCTCAACGCGCACGTCTCGGCCGTGCTAAGTTGCATTGCAGATAAATGGCCTTTAAACCACACCTCCTTCGGGCTTCCACATGGCAGAAAACTCAGTCAGCATCCTTACCACAAGTAGCACTCAGAATAGCGTTGGAGTTGCTACAGAGGTCAAAGCAATGTGTGGTCCTACCAGACTTGTCTGCACGGCGGCCGTTTGCCTACCGTGTGTTTTTGTGCTCAGCGTGAGGGGTGTTTGTGTTATGTACGTATTCGGTTGTATGTGTGGAGTGGTTTCTGTCATGGCTTTTCCCGTGTTAATTTTGATGTTTGGTTTGTGCGTGATGCATAGGTGGAAAGGTGGGGTTGTGTCTCAGCAGTGCTGTTCCTGTACATCTCGGCCTCCCGTGACAGCCTTCTTCGTTGTCACCTCATGCCCTGGCTCCTTTTAAGTGGCAGCCAGGCTCACTTCACGTCTAAATATGCTCACCAAGATTTCCCCTAGACTAGAAACCATGCACTTCTGATTTTGTCCTCTTAATAGTGCACTGCTCAGTTGATTGTAGAGAGGTGAAATACATTAACAATTTTAGCAACTGAATTCAACACATTAAGGATTGCTGGAGGTAATACCTGCGGGTATTACCCTAGCCACACACATAATTATAGCAGGGTACTGATTCAGCACAATACGTAGAAACTTTGCCATAGTGAGATTTAGGGTTTTCTTCTTGTTGTGTATTGGGAAAATAAACTACAAAGAAAGTTCAGATTTTTGATCATCTACATCCGCTTTTCTGTCAAAATGAGGAGGATTTTCCTGACCGATATGTGGCCTTTTATTGACCAAAAGACTGAGGATGTGTTAATGTTCTCGTTAACGAAACCATTTTGTAGTTCATTGCTTTTATCCATCTCAGTAAAAATATTCAACATATTTGTCAAAATATTTCTGTGGTGTGCACCAGTAGAAACAGGATGAATAACACAATTTTTCTGAAATTTTTGGAATCTCTTCAATTATATAGAATAGTGCATAAAGCTACCATAAAATCTGTAGAAAATTCATCAAGGAATGGGGTACGGCACTGGTTAGAAGGTAGAGTTAATGTACTTTAATTGATGTGATTTAATCGCTAAATTGCATGTGTTATAGAACAAAATTGACACTTTTCTGTGGGGACCGTTTACAACAAAGCTGGTATAAGTTGTTGGCATGCAAGAAAAAGACCTTTACGCTTGAGCTGCAACATTTATTGGAGCTTTTCGGTGGGGAGAAGTTAATTTTGGTTTAATACACTTTTGCTTTTATAATTTTTGAGCATTTTATAGCATTAAGTGGAGAAATCATAAAAGCACTGTGACAATGAGGAACCCTTCCCTTGCACCCACCTACTGGCTAGCTGTTCCTCTGCCACAGCTTGTGGTCACCTCTGGCTTCAGCCATCAGCCTTACAACAGGGCAGCTCGGAGAGGTTGCCCATGGGTTTTCTGGCTGCACGGGCTGGGCACGGAGATACTCTGGCAGCTTAAAATTCACGGGCCTGCGGCGTGCTCTGGTGTCCTCACCCCTCTCAGGACAGCAGATGTCCCATGTGCAGAAGGTGCTGGTCTTTGTTAAGCCTCATGAGCATAAAGGTCCTCAGCACCTTTTACCAGCGGTAAGGTCCTCAGAGCCAACCTAGCGTGCGGTTTTTCAGAGATTACTGTGCAATGCCCCAGAGACACAGCGAGCAAAGTTCCGCGGCCCCAAAGGACCAAACCCTGAAACCACATTTTCAAATAGATTGAAGATGTCTGTCATCGCCCGACCTGACATCAAAGACTGAACAGGAGTCCTTCACACGTGTGCTTACGCACTCGCAGTTCTGGAGCTTGTAGGATCCCAGTGAGCTCAACTCTTTTATCTACTAATAATCAAGGTTTTAACACCTCAAGCAGAGCCCGGAGCGCTCCAAGCCGAAGACTGAATTTCTAAGATGCCCTTAGAGGTAGTTGGGTCCTTTGCTCTCATTAGGGTCTCCCAGTTGTGGGAGAGCATCCAAAACAACCGCAAATGTGTGGGCTCCTTTTGAGCTCATTCAAAAGGGTTGAGCTGTGCTGTCAGAGTCAGTACCAAAGCCAATTCAGTTTATTGAGGCAGGTTTATCAGCCCAACGTGTAAAAAGAAAAGGACCCCTCGCTGTTATTCCCCCATTGCCCCTCTGTTATTCACGAGGCAGCAAAGCACTGGTATTTTGTGCTTACCATGGGAATCCTAGCTGCTTGTAATGGCTGGCCTGAAAGGTTGATTAAAAACAAATCCAGGGACCCCCCAGGCACTTCTAAGCTGACATTGGTGCTCCAACCCAGTGTCCCCTTAGCTCAGTCTCATAAATTTGTTCTCCTCCTCTGCAGGTGTGCCTGCCGCTACCCCTGGTGGCATGGCCCCGAGCCTGGGGTGTCCCCAGCAGGATGCAGGGTGGCATTTCCTCATTTCAGGCCAGCAGGACATCCCATCATGCCTGCCTGTCAGTGATATGATATTCGGCTCTGCACTCCCACACAATGAGGATCAATACTCTGGTTTCAAGTTGTAGCTGTATTTAGCCTTCGAATAAAGGTTGGTGTTACGGGCGCTGCTGTGTCCTGCAAGGATTTTTCATTTCTACCTTCTAAAAGCATAACCAGAAAATGTGACGATTCAAATGCAGACCTTTCCAGCACAACAGCATAAAACCAGTAAGCATATGAAAGTGTTTTAACTCTGCCATGGCTTTAACTGTGGAAGATAAGCGTTTGTCTCTGGTAGCATCTCCACTTTATTGACTGCTGCAGCAACAGTATTGCCTGTTGAAGCCAAACAGGGCAGTAGATGCCTAATTTTTGAATTACCTTGGGTAATTCAAGTTGGGTAACGAGTATGCCATAAATCTTGTGACCGAAGTAAAGGTACAATGCTGAGCTTAATACTGAGATTTTCTTACTCATTTGTTATGCAGCTAAGAGAACTTTTTTTTTCCCCTGAAAGTTACGACTCTGATGTGTTCCCTGTAACTCAGTCTGGCGCAAAAAGCAGAGAGATCAACGCTTCTAAATGGTTCGTTTGATCAGCCTTGCCTAATGGTTTGTGGACCAGATCTTCAGCTGGCTGAAAGTGCTGCAGTTCCATGGGAGTCAGTTAAAGTAATTTATATCAGCTGAGAATCCCCTTTCGGCTTCCAGCCACATAGATTTGATCAAACAGTATCCATAGACTTAAAAATTGCAAACTGATTTCTGGATTTTTGCAACGCCATGTATCAATGTCTTCAACATCACAGAACTAGTCAAGGACGTATTTTTTTCCCCCCAGTAATTTGTATGAAAATCTTGTGAATGACAGCCATACCGCATAGTTGTAGAAGTAATGCTGAAACTTCACTTCGGTTGAATGGCAAGTAGGACGAATGCGCACTATTATTATCTATTTAATCAAATGGTTGATAAGAGTCAAAGTGTTTTAAGTACATTTAAGTACAGTTTAAATCATAAAATACGGGGGGTCAGAAACTTAAGAAACCTAGTAATTTGAATCAGTATTAAATAGTAGGTAAATGAGGACCTTCTTTTAAGGCAGTCAGTCGTGACTTACAGGGGGATCGTATCTCAGACATGAAAGAGAACTTGAAAAAGTGAGCAAAAAAATCTTTTTTTTTTTTTTTTTCCATCCACAAGACCTGTAATTTCTTGTGCCCTACAATGTGTAAGAGAAACTTAGTAAGTGTTTTTTAGTGATGCTTTTTTCTTCTTAATATTTTTTCTGCTTTTTTAATCTTAAAGATCATGAAATGTTTAGGGTATTCTCCCCCAAGCACAGAAGCCCAGAACGTGTAAAGCATATTCGTTTTCTTCTTTTCCCCTATGCTGTAGAGGGTTATTGAGACAAAGAAGGAAATCTTCCATTTGACTTGCTCTTGTTTAGTAGCTGGGGAAGATCAATACTGATAAATAAAGTAAAAACAAGACAAACCCCACCCAAAGAGCAGCTTTGCACTCAGTTGCTCAGTTTTCACATTCTTTTTCCTTGTGATGATGTGATCATTTCACTCCAGTTCTCCAGTCACCGTGCAGTCTCCTAGGACAGACAAGACCTGAATGTCTAATGTGAAGAAGCGTGATGCAAGCATGCGATACATGATAGAAAAGGGAAAATATCCCTTGGTTGATTTTTGATTTGTTTTGCGTACACCTTTAACTTTTGAAAGACAACTTTGACTGTTTACAAATTGGAGTTTTAAATACAAATTGTGTAGAGGTGTTGCTTTTCAGTGTGCTTTCAGGTATTTTGATTTTCTTTTCCTTTGTAGCATTCCAAATCCTGTTCCTGAATGAGATAATGCTCCATCTCTTTTGACTTTCTTCTGTTCTGTGTTGCGTGATTTACCTCTGGAACGGCACTTGGAGGTGGAATCCCACCCTGTTCTTGTACTGAAAAGATGCCCGAGTATTTAAATATGTATGTAAACTGCTATCTGCATCATCCCGAGAAGAATATTTCATAGCAGAGTATATGAAAACTGGTTAATGACAATTTCAGTTGTGAAATATTCAGATAATGATAAAAAATA